>NC_053022.1:424176276-424392910 GCF_003073215.2 Triticum urartu | reverse complement strand
CGAGGGTCCCCAGGTGCATGCCGATCATTGACTCGCAACTAGTGTGTGTATGTGTGTTTTGTTGTGGCCCCAATTGCATGCGGACCATCAACTCACAACTAGGGGGTGTGTATGTTCTGTTGTGCCCCCTAGTTGCAAGCCGACCATCGAATCGCAACTAAGAGTGGTTGTGTTTGTCGAGGGTCCCCAGTTGCATGTCGACCATCGACTCGTCATTAGGGGTGTGTCTGTTTTGTCGTGGCACCTAGCTGCAAATCAACCATCGACTTGCAACTTGGGGGAGTGTGTGTTTGTCGAGGGTCCATAGTTCCATGTCGACCATCAACTCGCAACTATGCGGGCGGGGGTGGGGAAGTGTGTTTCTACATGTCCAATTGCAAGTCAACCATCGACTCGCAACTAAGGGTGTCTGTGTTTGTCGAGGCCCCCTGTTGCAAGTCAACCATTGACTCACAACTAAGGGGGTTGTGTGGGTTTGTCGATGGCATCAACTTACATGAAACAATACGTACCACATGGGGTGATGAATGCTGTTTTCTCTTCGTCTTCTCTTGTCATGAAGATCTGGTGGTAGCCGGAGTAGGCATCGAGGAATGACAACAAATCACACCCAGCTGTGGAGTCAACAATCTGGTCAATGCGCGGTAACGGGAAGGGGTCTTTAGGACAAGCCTTATTGATATCTGTGTAATCAATACACAGCCTCCACTTCCCATTTGCCTTGCGCACCACGACCGGATTGGCCAACCACGTTGGATGGAGCACTCCTCTTACCAAACCCGCCGCCTCCAGTTTCCGGATTTCTTCCGTGATGAACTCTTGTCGTTCCAAAGCTTGCTTCCTGACCTTCTGCTTGACGGGCCGCGCATGAGGACAGACAGAAAGGTGGTTCTCAATCACCTCCCTGGGAACGCCGGGGATGTCGGAAGCTTGCCATGCAAACACATCGACATTCGCTCGCAGGAAGGTGACGAGCGCGTCTTCCTATTTGTCGTCAAGGGTGGAGCTTATGGTAAAATCTCCTCCCGTGCCGTCCTCATTGACGGAAACCTTCTTGGTTCTCGGCGGTGTGGCCCTGGACTTCTTGTTTCCGCCGGTGGAGCTCTCTGGCACGTCCTTGACGGCAGCGCTACACTCCAGAGAGGTGCGCTTGCCGGAGTGGGTGTCCGAGGTCTCACCGGCCTTCTTCTTCTTCCCTCCTGGGATACCAGCGGCAGGAGCGAGTGCCTTAGTGGCAGCGGCTGCCGCAACTGCTTGCCGGTATAGTTGGTCAGCACAAATCAGCGCATCTTTCTTGTCGGAGGGGATGGTGATGATCGTCACAGGTCATGGCATCTTCAGGGTGTTGTAGGCGTAGTGCGACGCCGCCATGAACTTGGCCAGCGTTGGGCAGCCAAGGATCCCATTGTAAGGCAAGGGGATCTTGGCAACATCAAACACGATCCTCTCCATCCTGAAGTTCAGGTCGCTTCCAAAAGTCACGGGCAGCATGACCTTTCCCTTGGGTTGGCTTCTTCCCGGGTTAACCCCTTGAAACGTACCCGTCTCTTCGAGGTCTCCATCAGGAATCTGCAGCTTCTCAATCACGGCAGGCGATGTCAAGTTTAGACCGGCCCCGCCATCAACTAGCATCTTTGTCACCTTGAGGTTGCGTATCGTTGGTGAAACCAACAACGGCAAGCACCCGACCGTAGTAGTGCGATCAGGGTGATCCTCAATGTCAAAAATGATAGGTGTGCTGGACCACTTCAGCGGCCTTTGGGCATCAAACGATGGCTCTGCCGCTGTAATCTCTCGCGCCCACTGTTTAAGCCGGCGATGAGAGGTATGCAACGAAGCGCCGCCGTCGACGCACATGGCCCCTGTAGCTTTCTAAAACTCTTGGTCGCCGGACTCGTCGTCCTCTTCGTGATCGTCATCTTCTGGCTTTCTGTCACGGCCCGGGCGGGCTTCTCCTGTGCCTGCCTGGCCGTCATGCTTCTTGCCGGATACCTCAGCACCATCTTGGCCCTTCTCCTTGTCCCGCCTTTCATATTCAGCCCTCTGCTTCTCAGCGAGGAGCTCAACCTGTCGGCAGTCTTGGAGAGCATGGCCTTTGGTGCGATGGATCTTGCAGTACCGCTTGTCGGAGTTGCCTGGCTTCTCGGCAGCCGCCAAGGCCCAGCAAGCGACAGATCCGGCAATTTCCTTGCCGGGGTCATCTGCCTTGGTTTTCTTGGTGGAGCCGGTGTCATCAGACCCCTCGACGGCAAGCACGGCTTTTCCTTTGCGCTTCCTGTTGCGGCGCCGGCCTTTCTTCGCCGGGGCGGCAGCATCCTCATCCGAGGAGTCGGTTTCCACACCGGCATCTTCGCCGGGGTACTTCCTTCCCTCTTCAGCCCGGGCACATCTGTCAGCGAGAACATAGAGTTCCGCTACGTCTTTCACCTTGTTCATCGCCAGCTCTTTGCGCATCTTGCGGTTACGCACGTTCTGATGGAACGCGCTGATGATGGAGGTGGGGTGAACATCAGGGTTATTGTACTGTATCCGGCTGAACCTCTGTATGTACTTGCGGAGGCTCTCGCCTCCCTTCTGGGGAATGACGTGAAGATCACTTGCTTGGCCATGAGCTTGGTGACCGCCAGTGAAGGCGCCCACGAACTCATGGCACAAATCCGACCAGGAAGAAATGGAGTCTACCGGCAAGTGCATCAACCATGACATGGCGTTGGGTTTAAGAGCCAACGGAAAGTAATTCACAAGCACCTTATCGTCGCGGGCTCCGGCAGCTTGCATCGCGATGGTGTAAACGCTGAGGAACTCGGACGGGTGAGTCTTGCCGCTGTACTTTTCGCCCACGTCGGGTTTGAAAGTGCGGTGAGTGGGCCACTGGAACTGCCGCAGCTCACGGGTAAAAGCCGGACAGCCTACCTCGTAAGGTAGGCCTCCAGGGCTCTCCAGTGCCGAGTGGTTCGCAGCAGGCCCTGCTCGCCTGTCTGATTGGTGGCGCGCTCCGCGCCGGCGCTCGATAGTGGTCCGAGCGTCTTCATGTTCTCGTTCCCGAAGGACCTGGCGCTAGTCGCGGTGGGTCCGCGGGTCAGACGACGCTATGGAGATTTCGTCGCCCGTGACGTCACGACGGACTGGCGTCCGCGGCGCCGGGCGAGGAGGGGGCGAGTGCACCGTGGTTGCGGCGCCGCCAGCCCTCCGGCCACTGGTGCGTGGGACTCCGTCGGAGCGTCGACCCGGGGGCTCCATCCGGCTCGGTTCGTCTTTGTTGGCCACCGCAACAAGGCTTCGGATGGTGGCTCTCCATTCGTCGAGTTTCCCCGTAGTGGGAGGGAAATCGAGGAGCAACTGCGCGCGTGCCAGGGCTTCTGCTGGCGTTGGTGGCAGCAAAACCTACACGGATTGCGACGCGCTTCGACTTCTGACCATGTCAGAAGGAGCTCTGCCACGACCCCGCGGTCGCATGCCATCTTCGCCAGCGCCTTGGCGAGCGGGCAGGTCTTCTACATCCCGGGAGGGGCACTCGGGGCTTTTCCCGCGGCGACGCCCGGGGTCTTCTGTGTGATTACGCCGTTCGTCGCACGCCGCTTGAGAGGAGCGCGCCGTCGGCGCCGGCGTGGGAGTCTGAGAAGCCCTCGCGTCGCCCTCGGGCGGGGCGGCAGCGATCCTGAAAGGCCCCGCGCCACCCGCGGAGGGCCTGGCTCCGTCTTTGGATTTGGCGGCGTGCAACCCGTTGCCAGGCGCACGAACATCGCCGCCTCCCAAACTCCGGCTGCTGGGACGGTGTTGGTATTCGCGAACGGCGCCCCGGGTCCTTTCCGCGACCGGCCCGCTGCTCGCCCGCGTCGGGGCGGGATGTCCACGGCGCCGTCGCCCCTCCTCCACGCCTCCCCTCGCCCTTTTTAAGGCCGACCCCGACCCCTCTCGCTGCTCGCGCCGCCGCCCCCTCCCGCAACTCGCCGCGCCGCCCCGCATCTCGCCGCCGCCGCGCCGCCACAGATTCGCGCCGCTGCCCGCCGCCTCGCCGCGCCCTTCGCCGCTGCTGCTGCGCTGCCCGCTAGCCTGCGCCGCCGCCTTGCTTCGCCCACGCTGCCTCGCGCCGCTTGCCGCGCGCCGCCATGGCCGCTCGCCTCGCCTCGCCGGAAGCCGCCGTCGCCGATCTGCCGCCGCCGACGACCCGCTGCCGAACCGGTAATAAAACCGCCCGGTTCGCCGGTTTTTTTTTACGGTTCGGTTTTTGTTAAAAAACCGGTTTAGTTCTTTTAGTTAGATCTAATTAGAGAACGCTCGCTAGTTTAGGGTTTGTAGCGAACGGTTTTCGTTCTCTAGCGTTCGGTAACGAACGTCCGCTATTTAGTCTTTTTCTTTTCTGTTTTAATTTCATCAGGGATCTATCCATGAATATAATTATTTACAGATCAGCCCCTGGTTTTCAAACGACCCTAACTTTTTGCTCGTTAGTCGGAATTAGATGAAACCAACGCCCACGTCTTCGTTATGATCCCCTCTATCCAGTAATCCAACTCAAACATGTTTTTGAAAAGTTTAAAATTTGAATTAGATTAGATTTTAATTCAAACTTCGTTTGATCATAACTTGAGTTTCGTAGCTCCGTTTGAGTTGATTCTTTTTGCAAATCGAAGCTCTTGACCTAAACATTCTGATAAGGCCAAATTCACATAATTTTGGTACTGTTAGAAATTGTTTTATGTTGCAAGAGTTATTTGCTTGGTTTCGATGTTTTCCGAATTGTTTTCTTCATTCTTTCTGATCTTTTGAGTGATTGCTTATGTGTGGTTACTATTGCTTGCTTACGATAGATTGACCGGAGTGTGACGAGTAGATCTATCAAGAGTTTTGAGTGCGAATCATCTTCATCAACATTGCAGGCAAGTTCACACTTTGATCATACCTTTTTCTACAACCCAGTTTTATTGCATTAGATCAATCCTCACACATTGCATGATTAGGATCTAATTAAATTGTGGGATGGGAAGTAGATGAGGTAGTACCTATTACCTGTTTTATTATTAAACCTTTGGGAGTTACTTCTACGTTTGCTTATTATGCCATGCTATGCTAGTAGACGTGGATTGGGTGAGTGATATCCATGACAGATGTGAGTATTGTTAATTAATGGTTTATCTAAGGTGGCAACTTAAACACACATATGGGTGGATTGAGGCACCTGATGTCTATCAGGACTTGCCTATTTTTCTTTGGACCGCCACCCAGGCTCAAAGGGATCATGAGATTATTCATACTAGAAACTTCCGTGTGCAGCCACAAGCCATTATGGGCTCTGGCATAGTTGACTAAGTTGTGCGAACTCTTACAGTGGTAGACTAGCAGATGTAGGGGATGTAGGTGGTACGGTCTACCCGATCGTAAGGTGCTAGTGCTTCTGAAAGACTATGTCTCGGTCATCCGTCTTCTCAAACACCCTGTAGTGCGAGAAACCAAACGGAGGCGATCGAGTCTTGTGGGGAAAAGTGTGCAAACCTCTGCAGAGTGTACAAACTAATCATGATTAGCCGTGTCCCCGGTTATGGACATCTTGAGTATCTAGTTCTTGGATTATCCTGTTGATCTCATCACGTTACTTTAAATGAATATTGTTGGGTTTTAATGATGTTACTTAATTGGGATTGAGAATGCTGTCAACCATTCTCAATGTTCAACAACCACCATGATAGTTAAATAAATTTATTCCTTTGCAGTAGGGAAAAATTGGCTTTTCACAAAAACCTTATAAACCATAGAGCTTTTCCACCAGCCAAATATGCATGTAGTGATAGTCTTTATTCATCATTCTCTATGGTGTGAATTTTGCCAGTACATTCAATGTACTGACCCGTTTCGGGCTGCAACGTCTCATGTTGCAGGTTATCTTACGACGAGTAAGTGATACGTTAGGGTTACGATTTCTACACTCAACTTTGCCGTTGGTGTTGATGGGAATCCACAACCTTGTTGCTTCCGCTATATGGATTGAGGTAATAGTATTTACGTTACTCTATACATGTGATTTACCTCTGTTATAAATCCTTCGACTACTTGACCCATTCGGGTCGGGTCGCTACAGAACCATGGCAATTTTAAGTGCATGTATCGTGGCAATTTTAATTTATGGTGCATGGCAAGTCTAGTTTCTTAATTTCCCGTTTTATAATATGTCAAAATTTAATTTTAAATGTAGAAGAAAATAGCTAAAACATATCATGGCAACTTCCGTGTAAACATCATGGCAATTCATGTGCAGTGGACACAGCAACTTTTAACCAAAAAAATCGTCGAAATATACTGATATGAGATCTAGTTTCAAATATCTCGTCGTGAGGGATTTAATGGTGAAAACGGATCTTCAATCGGATTTTTCATTTGAGAGATAAAATATTTTAAAAACAGAAAATCCAAAAAAAATCCACATGCATGCATGCGGTGACATGGCGTAGTCTGTGTGCTATAGGGCGTGTGGATGGGTTTGGCTTCCACCAGACATATGGGCGTTAGCGTTGTCCAAACATAATTGCATAATACTATCAGAATGACTAATTCACATCTAGATGTTTTTTAGTGATCTCACATCTAAATGTCCAGCCTTCCGATCTGTTTGCTTTGTTTTGATCGAGTGTTTGTCCGCATCGCTATTGATCCTCGTATCGTCTTGTCGGGCCGGGAGGCCTACAACGGAGAGGAATTGTTTTCTTGTTTTTTTGTTGGGCCGGCGTCTCCTTTGTTTGATATGGGCTTTTTGAATATACGCAGAGTATAGCCCCAGAGTACAATAGATCGATACGTTAGCCACCACCGAGTTGTCACTCTCC
Organism: Triticum urartu; assembly: GCF_003073215.2. Classification (NCBI taxonomy): domain Eukaryota; kingdom Viridiplantae; phylum Streptophyta; class Magnoliopsida; order Poales; family Poaceae; genus Triticum; species Triticum urartu. The sequence continues at coordinate 424,386,092 of NC_053022.1, read as the reverse complement.
TTTCGCCTGTTCCACTTCCCCTATTCTCCCGTTCCCTCCATTGTTCTTCCATTTTTCTGTTTGTTATTGTTTCAAAATCTGAAGAAGAAGATGACCTGACCTGTCTGTGTGCTTTTATGTTACTGTGTTCTTTTATGTTACTGTGTTCTTTTATTCTTTTTCTCTATACTATAAAAAATTGTAAGTGTTTCGCCACTAGTTTTTTGCGTTCGTTTCGCCACTAGTTTTCTATAAGTGTTCTGCCACTAATTTGTTTCGAAATCTGAAGAAGAAGACGACCTGACTTGTCTGTGTGCTTTGGATATTTTTGTTATGTCATTGTGTTCTTTTATTCTTTTTTTCTATACTATAAATTTTTTTAAGTGTTTCGCCACTAGTTTTTTCACCATCATTTCGCCACTAGTTTTTTGCAGTTGGATATTTAGGTGTCAATTATCGACTCGCGACTATTTAGGTGTCAATTGTCGAGGGTCCCCAATTGCATGCCGACCATCGTCTCGCTTCTACAGGGTGTGTGTGTTTGTCGTGGTCCCCAGTTGCGTGTTTTGTCATGGCCCCTAGTTGCAAGTTGACCATCGACATGCAACTAAGGGGTGTTTTTGTTTTGTCGAGGATCCCCACTTGCAAGTCAACCATCGACTCGGAACTAAGGGTGTGTGTGTTTGTCGATGGTCCCGAGTTGCATGTTGACCATCGGCTCGCAACTAGGGGGTGTGTGTGTTTGTCGAGGCCCCCACTCGCAGCTAAGGGTGTGTGTGTGTGTTTATCGAGGGCCCCCCAGTTACAAGCCGACTATCGACTCGCAACTAGGGGTGTGTGTGTTTGTCGTGGTCCCTAATTGCATATTTTTTCATGGCCCCTAGTTGCAAGCCGACCATCGACTCACGACTACGGGGAGTGTGTGTTGTCGAGGGTCCCCAGTTGCATGTTGACCATCAACTCGCAACTAGGGGGTGTGTGTGTTTGTCATGGTCCCCATTTGCATGTTTTGTCATGGCCCCTAGTTGCTAGCCGACCATCGACTCATAATTAAGGGTGTTTGTGTTTTGTCGAGGATCCCCAGTTGCATGTTAACCATCGACTCGCAACTATGGGGAGTGTGTGTTTGTCGAGGATCCCCAATTGCATGTTGACCATCAACTCGCAACTAGGGTGTGTGTGTGTGTGTTTGTGTTTGTGTGTGTGTGTTTGTCATGGTCCCTAGTTGCAAGCCAACCATCGACTCAGAGCTAGGGGTGTTTATGTTTGTCGAGTGTCCCCAGTTGCATGTCAACCACTGACTCGCAACTACGGGGAGTGTCTGTTTATCGAGGGTCCCCAGTAGCATGTTGACCATCAACTCGCAATTAGCGGGTGTGTGTGTATTTGTCGAGGGTCCCCAGTTGCAAGTCATCCATCGACTCAGAACTAGTGTGTGTGTGTGTGTGTGGGTGTTTGTCGTGGTCCCCAGTTGCATGTTTTGTCATCGTACCTGGTTGCAAGTCACCCATCGACTCACAACTAGGGGTGTCCGTGGTTGTCGAGGGTCCCCAGTTGCATGTCAACTATCAACTCGCAACTAGGGGAGTGTGTGTTTTGTCAAGGGTACCTAGTTGCATGTCGACCATCGACTCGCAATTAGAGTGTGTGTGTGTGTGTGTTGGGGCTGCCAGTTGCAAGCCAACCATCGACTCGCAACTAAGGGTGTTTTGTGTTTGTCGGGGCCCCCTGTTGCAAGCCGACCATCGACTCGCAACTAGGGTGTGTGTCTGTGTGTGTTTGTCGAGGGTCCCCAGTTGCATGTCAACCGTCGACTCACAACTAGGGGTGTGTGTGTGTCGAGGGTCCCCAGTTCCATGTCAACCCTTTGACTCGCAACTAAGGTTGTGTGTGTGTTTGTCGAGGGCCCCTGTTGCAAGTCAGACATCGACTCGCGACTGGGGGGAGGTGGAGGCGAAGTGTGTTTCTAAAGGTGCAGTTGCAAGTCAACCATCGACTCGCAACTAAGGGTGTATGTGTTTGATGTGCTCCCCAGTTGCATGTGAATCATCGACTCACAACTAGGGTGTGTTTGTGTTTGTCGAGGGTCCCCAGGTGCATGCCGATCATTGACTCGCAACTAGTGTGTGTATGTGTGTTTTGTTGTGGCCCCAATTGCATGCGGACCGTCAACTCACAACTAGGGGGTGTGTATGTTCTGTTGTGCCCCCTAGTTGCAAGCCGACCATCGAATCGCAACTAAGAGTGGTTGTGTTTGTTGAGGGTCCCCAGTTGCATGTCGACCATCGACTCGTCATTAGGGGTGTGTCTGTTTTGTCGTGGCACCTAGCTGCAAATCAACCATCGACTTGCAACTTGGGGGAGTGTGTGTTTGTCGAGGGTCCATAGTTCCATGTCGACCATCAACTCGCAACTATGCGGGCGGGGGTGGGGAAGTGTGTTTCTACATGTCCAATTGCAAGTCAACCATCGACTCGCAACTAAGGGTGTCTGTGTTTGTCGAGGCCCCCTGTTGCAAGTCAACCATTGACTCACAACTAAGGGGGTTGTGTGGGTTTGTCGATGGAGTCAACTTACATGTCGACCATCGATTCCTAACTAAGAGTGTTTGTGTTTGTCGAGAGTCCCCAGTTGCATGTCAACCGTCAACTCACAACTAGGTGTGTGTGTGTGTGTGTGTGTGTGTGCCGAGGGTCCCCAGTTGCAAGCCTACCATTGACTCGCAACTAGGGAGGTGTGTTTGTCGATGTCTCCCACGGTGCAAGCCGACCATCGACACGCAACTAAGGGTGTATGTGTTTGTCGTGGTCCCAAGTTGCATGTCAATCATCAACTTGCACTAAGAGCGTGTGTGTTTGTCGTGGTCCCCAGCTGTCAATGTGTGTTTGTTGATGGTCCTTAGTTGCATGTCGACCATTGACTCGCAACTAGGGAGTGTGTTTGTTTGTCGATGGAGCCAAGTCGCATGCCGACCATCGATTCACAACTAAGAGTGTTTGTGTTTGTCGAGGGTCCCCAGTTGCATGTCAACCTTCGAGTCGCAACTAGTGTGTGTGTGTTTGTCGAGGGTCCCCAGTTGCCAGCCGATGATCGACTCACAACTAGGGGTGTGTTTGTCAATGGCGCCCAGTTGCAAGCCGACCATCGCCTCGCAACTAAGCAGTGTTTTTTGTGTGTTTGTCAAGGGTCCCCAGTTGCAAGCAGACCACTGACTCGCAACTAGGGGGGGTTTGTCAATGGCGCCCAGTTGCAAGCCGCCCATCGACTCGCAACTAGGGAGGTGTTTGTCGATGGCGCCCAGTTGCAAGCCGCCCATTGACTCGCAGCTAGGGAGGTGTTTGTCGATGGCGCCCAGTTGCAAGCCGACTGATGACCCACAAGTATAGGGGATCTATCATAGTCCTTTCGATAAGTAAGAGTGTCGAACCCAACGAGGAGCAGAAGGAAATGATAAGCGGTTTTCAGCAAGGTATGCTCTACAAGTACTGAAATAAGTGGTAACAGATAGTTTTGTGATAGGATAATTTGTAATGAGCAACAAGTAACAAAAGTAAATAAAGTGCAGCAAGGTGGCCCAATCCTTTTTGTAGCAAAGGACAAGCCTGGACAAACTCTTATATAAGGAAAAGCGCTCCCGAGGACACATGGGAATATCGTCAAGCTAGTTTTCATCACGTTCATATGATTCGCGTTCCGTACTTTGATAATTTGATATGTGGGTGGACCGGTGCTTGGGTGTTGTTCTTACTTGAACAAGCATCCCACTTATGATTAACCTCTATTGCAAGCATCCACAACTACAACAAAAGTATTAAGGTAAATGATAACCCACAAGTATAGGGGATCGCAATAGTTTTCGAGGGTAGAGTATTCAACCCAAATTTATTGATTCGACACAAGAGGACCCAAAGAATATTCTCAAGTATTAGCAGCTGAGTTGTCAATTCAACCACACCTGGAAACTTAGTATCTGCAGCAAAGTGTTTAGTAGCAAAGTAATATGATAGTGGTGGTAACGGTAACAAAAGAGTAATGAAAGCGAAGTAATATTTTTGGTATTTTGTAGTGATTGTAACAGTAGCAACGGAAAAGTAAATAAGAGTAAACCAGTATATGGAAAGCTCGTAGGCATCGGATCAATGATGGATAATTATGCCGGATGCGGTTCATCATGTAACAGTCATAACATAGGGTGACACAGAACTAGCTCCAATTCATCAATGTAATGTAGGCATGTATTCCGAATATAGTCATACGTGCTTATGGAAAAGAACTTGCATGACATCTTTTGTCCTACCCTCCCGTGGCAGCGGGGTCCTAATGGAAACTAAGGGATATTAAGGCCTCCTTTTAATAGAGAACCGGAACAAAGCATTAGCACATAGTGAATACATGAACTCCTCAAACTACAGTCAACACCGGGAGTGGTCCCGATTATTGTCACTTCGGGGTTGCCGGATCATAACACATAGTAGGTGACTATAGACTTGCAAGATAGGATCAAGAACTCACATATATTCATGAAAACATAATAGGTTCAGATCTGAAATCATGGCACTCGGGCCCTAGTGACAAGCATTAAGCATAGCAAAGTCATAGCAACATCAATCTCAGAACATAGTGGATACTAGGGATCAAACCCTAACAAAACTAACTCGATTACATGATAAATCTCATCCAACCCATCACCGTCCAGCAAGCCTACGATGGAATTACTCATGCACGGCGGTGAGCATCATGAAATTGGTGATGGAGGATGGTTGATGATGACAACGGCGACGAATCCCCCTCTCCGGAGCCCCGAACGGACTCCTGATCAGCCCTCCCAAGAGGTTCTAGGGCTTGGCGGCGGCTCCGTATCGTAAAACGCAATGATTTCTTCTCCTCTATGTTTTTCTCCCCGAAAGCAGATATATAGAGTTGGAATTGGCGTCGAGAGGTCTCCAGGGGGCCCACGAGGTAGGGGGGCGCGCCCCCCGCCCTCGTGGATAGGGTGTGGGCCCCCTGGTCTTCATCTTTGACGAGGATTTTTTATTATGTATTGTAAGATATTCCGTGGAGTTTCAGGTCATTCCGAGAACTTTTGTTTTCTGCACATAAAACAACATCATGGCAATTCTGCTGAAAACAGCGTCAGTCCGGGTTAGTTCCATTCAAATCATACAAGTTAGAGTCTAAAACAAGGGCAAAAGTGTTTGGAAAAGTAGATACGACGGAGACGTATCAACTCCCCCAAGCTTAAACCCTTGCTTGTCCTCAAGCAATTCAGTTGACAAACTGAAAGAAAGAAAGAAAACTTTTACAAACTCTGTTTGCTCTTGTTGTTGTAAATATGTAAAGCCAACATTCAAGTTTTCAGCAAAGATTATAACTAACCACATTTGCAATAATTCTCAGGTCTCATGATTACTCATATCAATAGCATAATCAACAAGCCGGCCATAATAATAAATCTCGGATGATAACACTTTCTCAAAACAATCATAATATGATATAACAAGATGGTATCTCGCTAGCCCTTTCTGAGACCGCAAAACATAAATGCAGAGCACCTTTAAAGATCAAGGACTGACTAGACATTGTAATTCATGGTAAAAGAGATCCAATCATAGTCATACCCAATATAGATTAATAGTGATGAATGCAAATGACGGCTGTGCTCTCCAGCTAGTGCTTTTAATAAGAGGGTGATGACTCAACATAGAAGTAAATAGATAGGCCCTTCGCAGAGGGAAGCAGGGATTTGTAGAGGTGTGAGAGCTCGGTTTTGAAATAGAGATAAAAAATATTTTGAGCGGTATACTTTAATTGTCAACTTTGCAACTAAGAGATGGCGATATCTTCCATGTCACACACATTATAGGCGGTTCCCAAACAGAATGGTAAAGTTTATACTCCCCCTCCACCAACAAGCATCAATCCACGGCTTGCTCAAAACAACGAGTGCCTCCAACAAACATCAGGTCCCAGGGGGAGTTTTGTTTGCAATTAATTTTGATTTAGTTTGCATAAAGCATGGGACTGGGCATCCCGGTGACCAGCCATTTTCTCGTGAGTGAGGAGCGGAGTCCACCCCTCTTGAGAATAACCCGCCTAACATGGAAGATAAGGGCAGCCTTGGTTGATACATGAGCTATTCGAGCATACAAAACAGAATGTTTATTTGAAGGTTTAGAGTTTGGCACATACAAATTTACTTGGAACGGCAGGTAGATACCGCATATAGGAAGGTATAGTGGACTCATGTGGAATAACTTTGGGGTTTAAGGGATTGGATGCACAAGCAGTATTCTCGCTTAGTACAAGTGAAGGCTAGCAAAAGACTGGGAAGCGACCAACTAGAGAGCGACAACAGCCATGTACATGCATTAAAATTAATAAACATTGGATGCAAGCATGAGTAGGATATAATCCACCATAAACATAAATATCGTGAAGGCTATGTTGATTTGTTTCAACTACATGTGTGAACATGTGCCAAGTCAAGTCACTTAAATCATTCAAAGGAGGATACCACCCCACTATACCACATCATAACCATTTTAATAGCATGTTGGCACGCAAGGTAAACCATTATAACTCATAGCTAATCAAGCATGGCACAAGCAACTATGATCTCTAATTGTCATTGCAAACATGTTTATTCATAATAAGCTGAATCAAGAACGATGAACTCATCATATTTACAAAAACAAAAGAGGTCGAGTTCATACCAGCTTTTCTCATCTCAGTCAGTCCATCATATATCATCATAATTTCCTTTCACTTGCACGACCGAACGATGTGAATAATAATAACAGTGCACGTGCATTGGACTAAGCTGGAATCTGTGAGCATTCAATAAACAGTAGAAGACAAGGCAATATGGGCTCTTGGTTAAATCAATCAATAATGCATATAAGAGCCACTTCAACAATTTAATCATGGTCTTCTCCTACTGACCCCCAAAGAAAAGAAAAGAAATAAAACTATTTACACGGGAAAGCTCCCAACAAGCAAAAGAAGAACGGGAAATATTTTTGGGTTTTCCTTTTAATTAGTACTACTACAGCAGAAAAATAAACTACTACTAATTTTTTTGTTTTTTCTTAAGGTTTATTAAACACACAAGAAGAAAGCAGGAAAAAGAAAATAAACTAGCATGGATATTACAGTGAAAGAGTATGAGCACCGACATCTAGCAATGAGTGTGTGTGAACATAAATGTAATGTCGGTGAGAAATACATACTCCCCCAAGTTTAGGCTTTTGGCCCAAGTTGGTCTATTGCCAGGGATAGCCTGGCGGATACCCGTAGGTGTAGCTGGGGTCGTACTGCGACGAACAATAGTTGGGGTTGTACTGTGATGCAGCGCCTATCGCCTCCTGAGCTGCAGTGTGGAGTCGGGCTGCCTCCGCTCTCCTCTCGTACTCATCTGCCTCCTCTCTGGTGACAGTATATCTTCCGTTTGCCTGGTAACCAAAGAAGGCAGGAGCGGGGAGAGTAATACGGACAACACGCCATTTATCAAAGATTAGTCGATATAAGAGAGGTGATTCAGGCCTCTCGACAAACTGGTGTGAAGCCATAGAGTAATAATCTAAATATGCAGGAGGCAACTCCGTATCACCCTCACGAATGTCTATCTCAAGAAAATTAGCTAAGCGGGTTGCATAAATTCCTCCAAAGAAATCTCCATTATATCTATTATGATGCAACCTACGAGCTACAATGGCTCCCATATGATAAGATTGGTCTCCTAACACAGCACTCCTGAGAATGCTAAGGTCAGGGACACACATGTGACATGCTTCATCCTTAGCATTTATGCATCTACCTATGAAGAGAGCAAAATAATGTATAGCAGGAAAGTGAATGCTCCCTATGGTAGCTTGCATTATATCTCTAGATTCCCTTACAGTTATACTAGCAAGAAAGTTTCTAAATTCGGATTTAGGGGGATCTCTAACACTACCCCATTGTGGAAGTTTGCAAGCAGAAGTGAAATTCTCTAAGTCCATGGTATAAGATTTGTCATAAAGATCAAACATGACTGAAGGAGAATTACGCGAAGATGAGTACTCAAACATCCTCACAAATGAGCTTGTGAGATCATGATACTGGGGGCATTTGTCTGCCTCAAAGTCCTCAAGACCTTCATTGCGCAAATATGCATTAAATTCTTCTTTAATTCCTGCACGATCCATAAAATTTTCCGACGGCCATTCGCAAGGCCGCACTAGAGCGTCTCTTGGTGGATCCTCGTCAGCATCACGCATAGCAAGCCTGGGTCCTTGCTTCTTAGACGAACCACCTTGAAACATCTTCCTAACCATATTGTTTTTCTCTGAAAAATTTCTAAAATTTTTAGTAACTTCAAACAAAAGTGAACCAACTTCAATAAAACTGATAGCAACTACTCCTACAAGTGCCTAGAGCCTATATCAAGCATTAGAACTACTTGGAACCATATAAATTTGACATGCAAGTTCAAGAACATGGTCATCTATGCAGCACAAATTTGCAATGAATAAAGCACTAGAACAAAAACTAATTGGACCAATGGAGGAGTCACATACCAAGGAACAATCTTCTCAAGCAGTTTTGCGAGAGGTGCTTTGAGCAAGGAGATCAAAAAATATAGCAAAGTGGCCTAGAACTCGTGCTTGAGTTGGTTTTTCGTGTTTGGGGGAGGAAGAAGAAGAGGATGGGTGCAGGAAAAAGTGGAGGAGGGCCACCGTGGGCCCACAAGGCAGGGGGCGTGCCCTCCACCCTCGTGGCCAGGTGGCAGCTCCCCCCGCGGTAATTTTTGCACCATAAATCCTCAAATATTCCCAAAAAAACATATTAAATTGGCATGTCATTCTGAGGACTTTTATTTTTGGGATATTTTTATACTGCACGGATAAATCAGGAAACAGACAAAAAATACTATTTTTACTTTATTCCAACTAAATAACAGAAAGTATAAAGAGGGTACAGAAGTTTGTGCTTCTAGTTTCATCCGTCTCATGCTCATCAAAAGGAATCCACTAATAAGGTTGATCAAGTCTTGTTAAAAAACTCATTCCGATTAACATAAAACCGGAGAAATTTCGAATAACACTAGGTTACCTCAACGGGGATATGCACATCCCCAATAATAAGTATATCATATTTCTTCTTGACAGTAAGAAGAGGAAATTCAAAACCTCCAAATATAATCGATGGAATTTTTCCAATAGAGTTGATACTATGAACTTGAGGTTGTTTCCTCGGAAAGTGTACCGTATGCTCATTACCATTAACATGAAAAGTGACATTGCCTTTGTTGCAATCAATAACAGCCCCTGCAGTATTAAGAAAAGGTCTTCCAATAATAATAGACGTACTATCATCCTCAGGAATATCAAGAATAACAAAGTCCGTTAAAATAGTAATGTTTGCAACCACAACAGGCACATCCTCACAAATACCGACAGGTATAGCAGTTGATTTATCAGCCATTTGCAAAGATATTTCAGTAGGTGTCAAGTTATTCAAGTCAAGTCTACGATATAAAGAGAGAGGCATAACACTAACACCGGCTCCAAGATCACATAAAGCAGTTTTAACATAGTTTCTTTTAATGGAGCATGGTATAGTAGGTACTCCTGGATCTCCAAGTTTCTTTGGTATTCCACCCTTAAAAGTGTAATTAGCAAGCATGGTGGAAATTTCAGCTTCCGGTATCTTTCTTTTCTTAGTGACAATATCTTTCATATACTTAGCATAAGGATGCATTTTGAGCATATTAGTCAATCGCATACGCAAAAAGATAGGTCTAATCATTTCAGCAAAGCGCTCAAAATCCTCATCATCCTTTTTCTTGGATGGTTTGGGAGGAAAAGGCATGGGTTTCTGAACCCAGGGCTCTCTTTCTTTACCATGTTTCCTAGCAACAAAGTCTCTCTTATCATAACGTTGATTCTTTAATTGTGGGTTATCAAGATCAACAGCAGGTTCAACTTCTACATCATTATCATTACTAGGTTGAGCATCATCATTAACATTTTCACTAGGTTCATGTTCATTACCAGATTGTGTTTCAGCATCATACATAGAGATATTATTTGGATTATCAGGTGGTTCAACAATAGGTTCACTAGAAGTTTGCAAAGTCCTATCATTTTTCTTTTTCTTCCTCTTAGAAGAACTAGGTACATCAACATTATTTCTCTGAGAATCTTGTTCAATTCTCTTAGGGTGGCCATTAGGGTACAAAGGTTCCTGAGTCATTCTACCAATTCTAGTAGCCACTCTAACAGCATAATCATTTTTCTTACTATTCATTTCATCAAGCAATTCTTTTTGAGCTTTAAGTACTTGTTCCATTTGAGTGGTAACCATAGAAGCATGTTTACTAACAAGTTTAAGTTCACCTCTAATATTAGCCATATAATCACCCAAGCATTTAATCATATAAGCATCTTGTTTTAATTGTCTACCAAAATAAGCATTGAAGTCTTCTTGCTTAAACATAAAGTTATCAAACTCATCCAAGCACTGACTAGCAATTTTAGTAGGAGGGGTTTCAGCTTTATCATATCTATAGAGAATTTACCTTTACTACCTGTGTCAGGTTATCGAGGTCTGGAGGTTCTTCAATAAATAAGGGATTAAGATCATATGTTTCTTCAACAGGCGGTAAATTAAGACCATGTATTTCTTCAATAGGAGGTAAATTCTTAACATCTTCGGCTTTAATACCTTTTTCTTTCATAGATTTCTTTGCCTCTTGCATATCTTCGGGACTGAGAAATAGAACACCTCTCTTCTTCGGAGTTGGTTTAGGAATAGGCTCAGTAATTGGAGCAGGAGCTGGCTCAGGAGGTGCCCAATTATTTTCATTTGTCAACATATTATTCAATAAAATTTCAGCTTCATCCGGTGTTCTTTCCCTGAAAAGAGAATCAGCACAACTATCCAGGTAATCTCTGGAAGCATCGGTTAGTCCATTATAAAAGATATCAAGTATTTCATTTTTCTTAAGAGGATGATCAGGCAAAGCATTAAGTAACTTGAGAAGCCTCCCCCAAGCTTGTGGGAGACTCTCTTCTTCAATTTGCACAAAGTTGTATATTTCCTTTAAAGCAGCTTGTTTCTTATGAGCAGGTAAATATTTAGCAGAGAAGTAATAAATCATATCCTGGGGACTACGCACACAACCAGGATCAAGAGAATTAAACCATATCTTAGCATCACCCTTTAATGAGAACGGAAATATTTTAAGAATATAAAAGTAGCGAGATCTCTCATCATTAGTGAACAGGGTGGCTATATCATTTAATTTAGTGAGATGTGCCACAACAGTTTCAGATTCATAACCATGAAAAGGATCAGATTCAACCAAAGTAATTATATCAGGATCAACAGAGAATTCATAATCCTTATCGGGAACACAAATAGGTGAAGTAGCAAAAGCAGGATCAGGCCTCATTTTGTCTCTAAGTGATTCTTTTCCATTTAGCTATTAACCTTCTAAGCTCATTGTTATAGTTGCAAGCTAAAATAGCAGCAGAAGATTCTTTATCAAAAATATAACCTTCAGGAATAACAGGCCTATCCTCATCATCATTTTCATCAATATTATCATATTCAATAATTTCTTTCTCTCTAGCCCTAGCAATTTGTTCATCAAGAAATTCACTAAGGGGCACGGTAGTATCAGGCATAGATGTAGTTTCATCATAAGTATCATGCATAGCAGAAGTGGCATCATCAATAACATGCAACATATCCGAATGAATAGCAGAAGTAGGTTTAGGTGTCACAAGCTTACTCATAACAGAAGGTGAATCAAGTGCAGAGCTAGATGGCAGTTCCCTACCTCCCCTCGTAGTTGAGGGGTAAATTTTTGTTTTCTCATCTTTCAAGTTCTTCATAGTGTCCAGCAGATATAAATCCCAAGTGACTCAAAGAATAGAGCTACGCTCCCCGGCAACGGCGCCAGAAAAAGGTCTTGATAACCCACAAGTATAGGGGATCGCAAAAGTTTTCGAGGGTAGAGTATTCAACCCAAATTTATTGATTCGACACAAGGGGAGCCAAAGAATATTCTCAAGTATTAGCAGCTGAGTTGTCAATTCAACCACACTTGGAAACTTAGTATCTGCAGCAAAGTGTTTAGTAGCAAAGTAATATGATAGTGGTGGTAACGGTAACAAAAGAGTAATGAAAGCAAAGTAATATTTTTGGTATTTTGTAGTGATTGTAACAGTAGCAACGGAAAAGTAAATAAGAGTAAACCAGTATATGGAAAGCTCGTAGGCATCGGATCAGTGATGGATAATTATGCCGGATGCGGTTCATCATGTAACAGTCATAACATAGGGTGACACAGAACTAGCTCCAATTCATTAATGTAATGTAGGCATGTATTCCGAATATAGTAATACGTGCTTATGGAAAAGAACTTGCATGACATCTTTTGTCCTACCCTCCCATGGCAGCGGGGTCCTAATGGAAACTAAGGGATATTAAGGCTGTCGGTGTCAAAACCGGCGGATCTCGGGTAGGGGGTTCCGAACTGTGCGTCAAGGCCGGATGGTAACAGGAGACAAGGGACAAGATGTTTTTTACCCAGGTTCGGGCCCTCTCGATGGAGGTAATACCCTACTCCTGCTTGATTAATATTGATGATATGGGTAGTACAAGAGTAGATCTACGACGAGATCAAGGAGGCTAAACCCTAGAAGCTAGCCTATGGTATGATTGTTGTGTATGGAGTTGATTGCCTACGGACTACAACCCTCCGGTTTATATAGACACCGGATAGGGTTAGGGTTACATAAAGTCGGTTACAATGGTAGGAGATCTTGAATATCCGCATCGCCAAGCTTGCCTTCCATGCCAAGGAAAGTCCCATCCGGACACGGGACGAAGTCTTCAATCTTGTATCTTCATAGTCCAGGAGTCCGGCTGAAGGTATAGTCCGGCTACCCGAACACCCCCTAATCCAGGACTCCCTCAAAGGCCTCCTTTTAATAGAGAACCGAAACAAAGCATTAGCACATAGTGAATACATGAACTCCTCAAACTACAGTCAACACCGGGAGTGGTCCCGATTATTGTCACTTCGGGGTTGTCGGATCATAACACATAGTAGGTGACTATAGACTTGCAAGATAGGATCAAGAACTCACATATATTCATGAAAACATAATAGGTTCAGATCTGAAATCATGGCACTCGGGCCCTAGTGACAAGCATTAAGCATAGCAAAGTCATAGCAACATCAATCTCAGAACATAGTGGATACTAGGGATCAAACCCTAACAAAACTAACTCGATTACATGATAAATCTCATCCAACCCATCACCGTCCAGCAAGCCTACGATGGAATTACTCATGCACGGCGGTGAGCATCATGAAATTGGTGATGGAGGATGGTTCATGATGACGACAACGACGAATCCCCCTCTCCGGAGCCTCGAACGGACTCCAGATCAGCCCTCCCGAGAGGTTTTAGGGCTTGGCGGCGGCTCCGTATCATAAAACGCGATGATTTCTTCTCCTCTATTTTTTCTCCCCGAAAGCAAATATATAGAGTTGGAGTTGGCGTCGGGAGGTCTCCAAGGGGCCCACGAGGTAGGGGGCGCGCCCAGGGGGGTAGGGCGCGCCCCCCACCCTCGTGGACAGGTGGCCCCCCTCTGGTGAACTTCTTCCGCTGGATATTTTTTGTTACTAGTTGACCCGTTGCGCCAAATGGCGCAGAGACCTGCTGAAGACATGATGTCGATGAAAATAGTTTCATACTGCAAGAACCTTGAACTAAATCGTGCTATTTTTCAAACATGTTTATTATGTTGTTAAATAATAGTCTGGGAAAAGGGAAACTTTGCATAATATGAATATGTTCTGTTTGAAAATATGGCCACTATGATGAGAGAGTAAAGTTGGCATGGTTGTATTTTTTTAGCAAGTTTGAAAACATGGTTATCATGATGAGAAACCTGGCCGTGCATCTTTTTCCTACAAAAAAAAAGGAAAAAGATAAGAAACCTAAGAAAAAAACATGTCTTTGTTGTGCATATACGGAGATATAGGGATCAGGATGTATTAGGATAGCCCATATGTTATTTTGCCCAGCCCACGTAGAGCGATGCCTCTGGCCCGTGAGGAGCTGAATATGAAACGACAGGGGCGGATCCAGCGGAGACTGTCTATCCCCTTCCTTTCGTTTCCTCAGCCGCCGACCGGTGCGATTTCTTACCTCTTTTGATTTCGGATTTGTCTGCATGCATGGATTTACCTTCCATTTATCTCGATCTTGCATCTCCCCTCTTTTTTGTTGCGATTCCCACCCCTTTTGTCTCGTTTTCTAGGCATTATAGATCTTGTGATGCGATCCTTTCTATTTAGGGATGCACTCATATGGAAGTAAATTTCTGCAGTTATTCCAATGGTTATTTATAAGCTGACATTGTTTTGATTGAGAATCGATGGTGTCATAGGTCAGTGCGATGGTTGAGCATGAGGGGATCTCGAACTGACCCTGTGGATAATAATAAATTGAGGCTAACCTATGTGGCTAAGGTAAACAAAAAAGGAGAAGAACACACCATAATTCTTAAAGTACCTATCCTAGGATGCATTTGACTGCGGTACCATCCTAAAAGTCCTTCCTGATGCTTCTTAGCTTTTTGCCTTAGCTAATCGCCCTGTTTTTCAGTTTTCGCTAATTTTAACAAGGTCCGTCTTACCCCCTTCACATAATAGGTAAGAAGGTAAGAGTTAATCAGGGACCATGTTAAAACTGCTCTTAGTTTTTGTGACACCTTCTCAACGCGATAAGAGTTCCATTGATAAGCTGACCTATGGGTTCAATACCCATAAATGTCAAGAGAAAAAGATCATGTGATGCATCTCAACTGATTGATTGTTTCATCTCTGCTAAGTCTTCAGAAGGTTGTGGAGCTCTAAATTTCTCTCGAATAGCCGCAACAGAAAAGAATAAACCATACCATACTCAAGTTGACCGGTGCAAAGCTCGTTATAAAACAGAAACTTCAAAGGCCATATCAGGTAATATGCTGATAGGATTTAGAAAACAATGGCTGGGATAACAAAAATATTTCATAGTACAGAACAAGCCAACAAAAACATTTCAACACTAAAGTAAAACTGCAGCAAGCACAATGGTTACACTACACTGTTTAGATACCAAATTGCTAATTTAGGTTATGCGGCTGATGGAACCAAACAATATATAAAGAATCTATTTTCAAGTACTCCCTCTGTAAACGGTCCAGTCCTATGAGGACATTACACATCAGTCAGAGTTCCATGGAGACGGTCTCCTTGCCTATACCTAACCTATGTATATATGCCTCCATGGAGATGGACGAAGACGACACGACCCACATCACGACAACACAGTTCTAGTTTCCTTGGTCCATCCCCTTGCTTCTCTTCAGGTCTCTACCTTGGTGTTGTCATGCTACTCCTGCACTCCAGTCTAACATTTAGCTAATATAAACTCACTGCTCTCTGTACAACAGAGTAGTAATAGGGTACAGAAGAAAAACTGGAACTTCACTTACCCACTGAAGTGTGTAAAGCCCAGCTCTGAATTTTCGGTTGCACCGCTCATCATCATCCATCTCAGAGAATAGGCAAAATCTGCAATGATATGAATGGCCTTAGAATTAACTGTTGCGGGAATAAAGGATGTACATCTACAACTACAGCAGAATTAACTGTTACGAATTTTTTTTGCAGGAGTGAACACGCTATGTTTATTTTATGGAGCAGTACTGGCATTATTAAAAACAATCCTGTTAGTGTTACCATTTTTCGGGTCTTCAAGAAACACATCTCTTCTGTGCTAGATCTAGATACGCCCCGAGCGCAGTATAAGTTATTTGAAATCGTGGAAAAGCAACCTGAAAATTGTCTGAAGGCATGAAGACCAGAATTCAGAGTAAACGGTTGTAAAATACCAAGAAGCACTTCATGGAATATATTTGATTACTCAGCATTAAACAGTTAGCACTAGATGTCACCAAATAATGCACCCAACTGCGCACTGGACACCGGCTCGTGTCTGAGTTATCCCATGATCTCATAGGTATGCAACAGTTTAGGCAGAAAATATAGTTTGAATTGGATGTCAGGGCGATGTAAAAAATGGAGGACCATTTTTGTATGTCTACAAAAAGATGTTCAATTCAATTTTTTACTGAAACTTTGACGGAGCAAAGTGAAACATCATATAATGTGGTAGCCAAATCTACACAAGATGTAGCATGCAGATGTGGTACCATGAACTGCACGAACAAAACAGACTGAATGGTTCAAAAATTGCATCAAAACTGTTTTACAATTAAAATATTCAGAGGCTAAACCAAAAAATGGAGCAAAAAAGATGTGCTGCCTACACCTTTATCAACTAAAACTGCTTACTCATTTGTTCACCGCATAGAAGCAGGTAATCAACTAATAATAAGTCAAACTTGAAATGATGAACAACCGATCATGTATATAGCTCCCGCTTCTTTCCATATTTAGCATGGTTCAGCTAGCCTTCTCTTCGCTATACACTCGACTTAACCAAACGTTTAAGCAAGGCACTTATAATAGGGCAACATCACAACAGTCCTAGTTATTAGGACAAGGTTCAAGTGTAGCTTAAAATATGAACAATAAACTGTACTTCTATTTCTCTTGCTCAAAATCACAATACTGCATTTGTTCCTATTTATTTGTGATCAGTGGCCATGTGCATGCCTAAACCTGAGATTGTGATTCTTTTTTCGCTTCTGCCTACACACCTAAATCAAAATGGTAAGCATGCCATTTATTTACAAATCAACACCACATCAGTCTAATCTTCCAAGGGCAAGAGATGCGCAATTCAGATCATGCAGTCACAAATAAATGATATGACAGTAAATCCATCCAATTTGCTATTCAATCATATACCTTCCATAATGATTTATCCCCTATTTTAATCTTTCACTAAAAGTTACATACAGTGAGTGACATGTATGTTTATACACCAAGCTTAAAATCTGAAAAGAGCAAAAAACACCAACATTAATTTGCAGAGACACACCTGCTTGGTCAACGGCATCCACGTCCACCTGGACACCCTCAACAGGTACTCGCACACTTCCACCATCTTGCACCCGGCGGTGAAGTGCAGTGCCCCAGCACCGTGATTCTTGACAACTTGCACCATCTCTGCGAGATGGCCGTGACCACCTTCAAGCTGCCTTGCCATCCTTGCACACACAGATAAACCGATCAAGCACAATCTTGGAACCAGCCGAGAGTCGCAAGAGCACCCGCCCATGGTTCCTCTTCTTGTCCCTAAACCCAATCTCACTCAGTTAAACCTCTAAGTAGTGCTCTCTCATGGAAGAAGTCAGGTTATTAAATGTACAACATAGTTTCGTCAAAAGAATGTACAATATAGCAACCAACCATAGGTGAGCATGAATCATAAGATTGCATTCTTATAGCTGGGTTGATGTGGTTTTTCACCCATTTGTTTAGCTACAGCAATATCATCAGTAAGTAAATGATGCATCTGGGCAAACCAACTCTTTAGGTAAGCTATTCTGACAAAAAAATCTTCTGGGGGAGACAACTATTGGCACATACCAGACTAATTTACAACCATATCAACATCAGTATTTAAGTAAATGATGAATCTGCATGACAAGGAAGCACCTCATAGTGTCAATCAGAAGTATCGCAAAATAATCAAAAGAAAGATCATATGTATAATCAATTAGTAGAAAGGTGATCATGCTTATGGAGCAATGGGACCAAGAAAAGGAACACTTTCTTTAGTAAGTATAAGTTTTTGCTATGAAGCACCATACAACAACACAGATATGACGATATGGAAACAAGCACATAGGATACGGCAATTTGTAAAAACAGCAGTACAAAGATACATCAAGTATATATAAATAATTAATAAAATATGTATGCAAAGAAGACGACAAATAATCAATGCATGAGATGAAATAAGATCAGAATACTGCCCCCTTTGTTGACTGAATGATCATTAATGTCCCCAATCAACATAACTGAATATCTCCTGTGTCTTTATGACACTGAACTTCCCTGGCCAGGCAAAGCAGCAACATCAATAGGTCAGCCACAACAAGCAGTTTACAATAAAGCATGATACAAGCATTATACAAATATATATACAGCAAAGCACCGGCATCAGGCCATCAGCGGACCAACACCCAGCGACAAAGCACCCAATAGCAAGCCAGTAAGCACGCACACAGCAAGCAAGAACACACGCACACAGCGAGCAAGAACGTACGAACGCAGCACGGCAGCAGCAAGCACGCACACATCACACATGTAATAAGCAGGGCAGGAGGAGCAGGTAGAGAAGGGATTCAGAGGAAGTAACCTTGCTGGGGACGGGATTCCTGGCGGCAGTGGTGCAGTTGACTCGCGGTTGCGGCATGAGACGGCAGTCAGGGTGACTCTAGGCGGCGGCGTGGACATGCAGGCCCCCTCGATCCAATCCGCTGCTCTGCTCTTGTCAATCGAGCAACTTATCCTCACCTCCTCCCGGCTGCACCTCTTTGGATGATGTGCACCTGCGGCTACTCTTCGATGGTAAGCCTCCTCCCATGACGGCGCCGTCGGGCTGGGAAGCCTTCGTAACCACCCCATCTTGACGACCCAGCACTGTCCCTGCTCTGCCACGGCGGCGACCTGTGCACGAGCGATGGGAAGGCGAGGAGGAGGAGGGGGCGTGGTGGTGGAGTAGCAGTCGGCGGTGGGGCTCCTAGGGCGGAGGCCGTGGAGACGAGGGAGGAGGAGGAAGAGGAGGGAGGAGGGAGGGAGCGTGGCGGCGGACGAGGGAGGGAGGAGTGAGGGGCGTGGGGGCTGTGGATTGGGGCTAGGGTTCGCACGGTTGCCCAATGGGCTCTGCGCGAGGAGAAACCAATCACACCCGTCCATTCCACACCCAGCCAACACAATACGACTCCACCAA
The DNA here is from genome assembly GCF_003073215.2 of Triticum urartu. Lineage (NCBI taxonomy): Eukaryota > Viridiplantae > Streptophyta > Magnoliopsida > Poales > Poaceae > Triticum > Triticum urartu. Next base: position 424,367,136 of record NC_053022.1, on the reverse strand, counting down.
CAAATTGGCCCACCGATCATACTCACGTGAAAGAAATAATAAGGTGAAACATGTGGTGAATATCTAACGGCCGAGAAGAGCCAGGTGGGAATTTTACCGCGATCCAACGGCAGCGAAAGCACCAAATCGGGGGAGCTCTGTGAGGCAGAGTTGGCTAGCTTCTGTTTTGTTTTAAATTTCTAAAAATGACTTTCGTGGAGTTTGAGCACTTTTGGAGTTGTGCAGAAAAGGTCTCTAATATTTGCTCCTTTTTCAGCCCAGAATTTCAGCTGCCGGCATTCTTCCTCCTTATATAAACCTTGTAAAATAAGAGAGAATAGCCATAAGTATCGTGACATAAAGTGTAATAACAGCCCATAATGCAATAAATATCGATATAAAAGCATGATGCAAAAATGGACGTATCAACTCCCCCAAGCTTAGACCTCGCTTGTCCTCAAACGAAAGCCGATAACGATAAATATGTCCCCATGTTTAGAGGTAGAGGCGTCGATAAAAATAAAATATTGACATGAAGGCATCATGATTATTCTTATAACAGCAACATATATATATATATATATTGTCATATGATTTCTTATACTCAAGTGATAATATATTCACAATGCAGAGTACGAATCATAAACTTTATTGAGAACCAACAAACTATAATCTCAGTCATAAAAGCAATTGCAATTTATCATAACATCAGAAAGAGTCTATGTCAGAGCTTAAAAGCAAGTCCACATACTCAACTATCATCTAGTCCTTCATAATTGCTAACACTCACGCAATACTTGTGGTTATGAAGTTTTAATCAGACACAGAGAAAGATAGGGGCTTATAGTTTCACCCCACAACCTTTTACCTCAAGGGTAATGTCAACAATAATAACTCATGCTCCCCTACATCCAATTAGGTACATGTATCAGGATCTTTCCAACATACTGTGCTTGCAAAAGGATAAAATGAAAAAGGAAAGGTGAAGATCACCATGACTCTTGCATAAGGTAGAAGATAATAATAAAAGATAGGCCCTTCGCAGAGGGAAGCAGAGGTTGCCATGCGCTTTTATGGTTGGATGCACAAAATCTTAATGCGAAAGAACGTCACTTTATATTGCCACTTGTGATATGAACCTTTATTATGCAGTCCGTCGCTTTTATTTCTTCCACATCACAAGATCATATAAAGTTTATTTCTCCCACACCAATCAATCATACATATTTAGAGCATTTTTTATTGCTTTGCACCGATGACAACTTACTTGAAGGATCTTACTCAATCCATAGGTAGATATGGTGGACTCTCATGGCAAAACTGGTTTAAGGGTTTTTGGTGTTGGAAATATGCCCTAGAGGCAATAATAAAAGGATTATTATTATATTTCCTTGTTCATGATAATTGTCTTTTATTCATGCTATAATTGTGTTATCCGGAAATCTTAATACATGTGTGAATACTTAGACACCAACATGTCCCTAGTAAGCCTCTAGTTAACTAGCTCGTTGATCAACAGATAGTCATGGTTTCCTGACTATGGACATTGGATGTCATTGATAACGAGATCACATCATTAGGAGAATGATGTGATGGACAAGACCCAATCCTAAACATAGCACAAGATCGTATAGTTCGTTTGCTAGAGTTTTTCCAATGTCAAGTATCTTTTCCTTAGACCATGAGATCGTGTAACTCCCGGATACCGTAGGAGTGCTTTGGGTGTACCAAACGTCACAACGTAACTGGGTGACTATAAAGGTATACTACGGGTATCTCCGAAAGTGTCTGTTGGGTTGACACGGATCAAGACTGGGATTTGTCACTCCGTATGACGGAGAGGTATCTCTGGGCCCACTCGGTAATGCATCATCATAATGAGCTCAAAGTGACCAAGTGTCTGGTCACGGGATCATGCATTACAGTACGAGTAAAGTGACTTGACGGTAACGAGATTGAACGAGGTATTGGGATACCGACGATCGAATCTCGGGCAAGTAACGTACCGATTGACAAAGGGAATTGTATACGGGGTTGCTTGAATCCTCGACATCGTGGTTCATCCGATGAGATCATCGAGGAGCATGTGGGAGCCAACATGGGTATCCAGATCCCGCTGTTGTTTATTGACCGGAGAGCCATCTCGGTCATGTCTACATGTCTCCCGAACCCGTAGGGTCTACACACTTAAGGTTCGGTGACGCTAGGGTTGTAGAGATATGAATATGCAGTAACCCGAAAGTTTTTCGGAGTCCCGGATGAGATCCTGGACATCACGAGGAGTTCCGGAATGGTCCGGAGGTGAATAATTATATATAGGAAGTGTAGTTTCGGCCATCGGGAGAGTTTCGGGGGTCACCGGTATTGTACCGGGACCACCGGAAGGGTCTCGGGGGTCCACCGGGTGGGGCCACCCATCCCGGAGGGCCCCATGGGCTAAGTGGGAAGGGGAACCAGCCCATAGTGGGCTGGTGCGCCCCCCTTGGCCCACCCCATGCGCCTAGGGTTGGGAACCCTAGGGTGGGGGGCGCCCCACCTGGCTTGGGGGGCACTCCACCCCTTGGCCCCCCCCTAGGAGATCCCATCTCCTAGGGCCGGCGCACCCCCTAGGGGGCCTATATAAAGGGGGGAGGGAGGGGCAGCCGCACCCTTGAGTCTTGGCGCCTCCCTCTCCTCTGCTACACCTCTCCCTCTCGCAGTAGAACAGCGAAGCCCTGCTGCGGTGACCCCTGCATCCACCACCACGCCGTCGTGCTGCTGGATCTTCATCAACCTCTCCTTCCCCCTTGCTGGATCAAGAAGAAGGAGACGTCACGCTGAACGTACGTGTGTTGAACGCGGAGGTGCCGTCTGTTCGGCGCTAGGATCTCCGGTGATTTGGATCACGTCGAGTACGGCTTCCTCATCCCCGTTCTTTGAACGCTTCCGCGCGTGATCTACAAAGGTATGTAGATGCAATCTGATCACTCGTTGCTAGATGAACTCATAGATGGATCTTGGTGAAACCGTAGGAAAATTTTTGTTTTCTGCAACGTTCCCCAACATTTGGAAGCACAACTAGTATCTCTACTTGGTGCTGAGAATTTGGCTAGCATGAGGGGGAAAGGCAAGCTCAACATGTTGGAGGATCCATGACAACATACTTTATCTCAGATATAAGAAAACATAACTCATTATGTTGTCTTCCTTGTCCAACATCAACTCTTTAGCATGTCATATTTTAATGAGTGCTCCAATCATAAAAGATGTCAATAATAGTATATTTATATGTGAAACCTCTCTTTCCTTATTACTTCCTATTAATTGCAACGATGACCAAAACTATGTTTGCCAAATCCCAACAACTTTTAATCATCATACTCTTTCTATGTGAAGTCATCACTCTCGATAAGATCAATATGAACTCTTTGTTTTCTTTTATTCTTTTTCTCTTTCTTTTTTATTCACTCAAGATCATGGCAAAATAATCAAGCCCTTGACTCAACACTAAACTTTATTATATAGCTCACAGACTCTATTACATAGAGAGATCAGAAAGCAAAACTCAAAACTAGATCATGCCATAAACTTTATTCTACTAGATCAAGATACTACCAATAGGATCAAACTAAGAAAAACAGTAAAGATAGGAGATGTGGTTGTGATACGATACCGGAGCAACTCCCCCAAGCTTGACAGTTGCCAAGGGGAGTGCCCATACCCATGTGATTATGTCTCCTTCTTTGTTGGTGAAGGTGGTGGTGATGATGGATAGTCGCACATCGAGCGTAAGAGGTCCTCCAGCTTGCGGATAATGCCCTTGAGCGCAACAATATGCTCCTTCAACAAAATATTTTCACATGTGAGATACTTGTTCTGTATATGAGCTAACTCAATCATCTTGAAAGCTTCGATCTCAGTTGGGGTGAGAAGGTTGTGATCAAGTTGAAGGATGTCTTCTGCTGCCGGAGCTTGATCCTCCGTGACCTTCTTGATCCTTTCATCCTTGTTGATCTCCATGGGTTATTCCCTCTTCAGATCTATCCTCATTAGCCAAGCATCTTTGTCACCATTGTTGGAGGAGGGGGACGACATGATGCCTGGCCTTGACAACACTCACAGAGAACAGCTCGAAACAAGAACAGAGGACAATTGTGTGATACGGGAGTCAAAACCTTCGGGAGGATATATAATGAATTTTTACCGACCAAAATACGTATCGTGCAAGAAAACGGAGTCCGGAAGGCACACGAGGTGCTCACGAGGTAGGGGGCGCGCCCAGGGTGGTAGGGCACGCCCTCCACCCTTGTGGGGCCCTCATTGAAGGAAATATGCCCTAGAGGCAATAATAAAGTTATTATTTATTTCCTTATTTCATGATAAATGTTTATTATTCATGCTATAATTGTATTAACCGGAAACATAATACATGTGTGAATACATAGACAAACAGAGTGTCACTAGTATGCCTCTACTTGACTAGCTCGTTAATCAAAGATGGTTATGTTTCCTAACCATAGACAAAGAGTTGTTATTTGATTAACGGGATCACATCATTAGGTGAATGATCTGATTGACATGACCCATTCCATTAGCTTAGCACCCGATCGTTTAGTATGTTGCTATTGCTTTCTTCATGACTTATACATGTTCCTATGACTATGAGATTATGCAACTCCCGTTTGCCGGAGGAACACTTTGTGTGCTACCAAACGTCACAACGTAAATGGGTGATTATAAAGGAGCTCTACAGGTGTCTCCAAAGGTAAATGTTGGGTTGGCGTATTTCGAGATTAGGATTTGTCACTCCGATTGTCGGAGAGGTATCTCTGAGCCCTCTCGGTAATGCACATCACTTAAGCCTTGCAAGCATTGTAACTAATGAGTTAGTTGCGGGATGATGTATTACAGAACGAGTAAAGAGACTTGCCGGTAACGAGATTGAACTAGGTATTGGATACCGACGATCGAATCCCGGGCAAGTAACATACCGATGACAAAGGGAACAACGTATGTTGTTATGCGGTCTGACCGATAAAGATCTTCGTAGAATATGTAGGAGCCAATATGGGCATCCAGGTCCCGCTATTGGTTATTAACCGGAGACGTGTCTCGGTCATGTCTACATTGTTCTCGAACCCGTAGGGTCCGCACGCTTAAGGTTTCGATGACAGTTATATTATGAGTTTATGAGTTTTGATGTACCGAAGGAGTTCGGAGTCCCGGATGAGATCGGGGACATGACGAGGAGTCTCGAAATGGTCGAGATGTAAAGATCGATATATTGGACGACTATATTCGGACATTGGAAAGGTTCTGAGTGATTCGGGTATTTTTCGGAGTACCGGGTAGTTACGGGAGAAGCAATGGACCTTGATGGGCTTTAGTGGGAAGAGGAGAAAGGGCCAAGGGGCTGCTGCGCCCCCCCTCCCCTCTGGTCCGAATTGGACTAGGGAAAGGGGGGCCGGCCACCTTTCCTTCTCCTCCACTTCCTTCTCCCTTCCTTCCCTCTTGGTGGACTCCTACTAGGACTTGGAGTCCTAGTAGGACTCCACATCCTGGTCGCACCTAGCCTTGGCCGGCCTCCTCCTCCTCCATCCTTTATATACTGAGGCAAGGGGCACCCCATAGACACACAAGTTGATCTTCGTGATCGTTCCTTAGCCGTGTGCGGTGCCCCCCTCCACCATATTCCACCTCGGTCATATTGTAGCGGTGCTTAGGCGAAGCCCTGTGACAGTAGTACATCAAGATCGTCACCACACCGTTGTGCTGACGGAACTCTTCCCCGACACTTTGCTGGATCGGAGTCCGGGGATCGTCATCGAGCTGAACGTGTGCTAGAACTCGGAGGTGCCGTAGTTTCGGTGCTTGATCGGTCGGGCCGTGGAGACGTACGACTACATCAACCAAGTTAACGCTTCCGTTGTCGATCTACAAGGGTACGTAGATCACACTCTCCCCCTCTCGTTGCTATGCATCACCATGATCTTGCGTGTGCGTAGGAATTTTTTTGAAATTACTACGTTTCCCAACAGTGGCATCCGAGCCTAGGTTTTATATGTTGATGTTATATGCACGAGTAGAACACAAGTGAGTTGTGGGCGATATAAGTCATACTGCTTACCAGCATGTCATACTTTGGTTCGGCGGTATTGTTGGACGAAGCGGCCCGGACCGACATTACGCGTATGCTTACGCGAGACCGGTTCTCCCGACGTGCTTTGCACATAGGTGGCTTGCGGGTGACAGTTTCTCCAACTTTAGTTGAACTGAGTGTGGCTACGCCCGGTCCTTGCAAAGGTTAAAACAACACCAACTTGACAAACTATTGTTGTGGTTTTGATGCGTAGGTAAGATTGGTTCTTGCTTAAGCTCGTAGCAGCCACGTAAAACATGCAACAACAAAGTAGAGGACGTCTAACTTGTTTTTGCAGGGCATGTTGTGATGTGATATGGTCAAGACATGATGCTAAATTTTATTGTATGAGATGATCATGTTTTGTAACCGAGTTATCGGCAACTGGCAGGAGCCATATGGTTGTCGCTTTATTGTATGCAATGCAATCGCGCTGTAATGCTTTACTTTATCACTAAGCGGTAGCGATAGTCGTGGAAGCATAAGATTGGCGAGACGACAACGATGCTATGATGGAGATCAAGGTGTCGCGCCGGTGACGATGGTGATCATGACGGTGCTTCGGAGATGGAGATCACAAGCACAAGATGATGATGGCCATATCATATCACTTATATTGATTACATGTGATGTTTATCTTTTATGCATCTTATCTTGCTTTGATTGATGGTAGTATTATAAGATGATCTCTTACTAAATTATCAAGAAGTGTTCTCCCTGAGTATGCACTGTTGCGAAAGTTCTTCGTGCTGAGACACCATGTGATGATCGGGTGTGATAGGCTCTACGTTCAAATACAACGGGTGCAAAACAGTTGCACACGCGGAATACTCAGGTTATACTTGACGAGCCAAGCATATACAGATATGGCCTTGGAACACGGAGACCGAAAGGCTGAGCGTGAATCATATAGCAGATATGATCAACATAGCGATGTTCACCAATGAAACTACTCCATCTCACGTGATGATCGGACATGGTTTAGTTGATTTGGATCACGTAATCACTTAGAGGATTAGAGGGATGTCTATCTAAGTGGGAGTTCTTAAGTAATATGATTAATTGAACTTAAATTTATCATGAACTTAGTCCTGGTAGTATTTTGCAAATTATGTTGTAGATCAATAGCTCGCGTTGTTGCTTCCCTGTGTTTATTTTGATATGTTCCTAGAGAAAATTGTGTTGAAAGATGTTAGTAGCAATGATGCGGATTGGATCCGTGATCTGAGGTTTATCCTCATTGCTGCACAGAAGAATTATGTCCTTGATGCACCGCTAGGTGATAGACCTATTGCAGGAGCAGATGCAGACGTTATGAACGTTTGGCTAGCTCAATATGATGACTACTTGATAGTTTAGTGCACCATGCTTAATGGCTTAGAATCGGGACTTCAAAGACGTTTTGAACGTCATGGAGCATATGAGATGTTCCAGGAGTTGAAGTTAATATTTCAAGCAAATACCTGAGTTGAGAGATATGAAGTCTCCAACAAGTTCTATAGCTAAAAGATGGAGGAGAATCGCTCAAATAGTGAGCATGTGCCCAGATTGTCTGAGTACTACAATCGCTTGAATCAAGTGGGAGTTAATCTTCCAGATAAGATAGTGATTGACAGAATTCTCTAGTCACCATCACCAAGTTAGTAGAACTTCGTGATGAACTATAATATGCAAGGGATGACAAAAATAATTCCCAAGCTCTTCGTGATGCTGAAATCGACGAAGGTAGAAATCAAGAAAAACATCAAGTGTTGATGGTTAACAAGACCACTAGTTTCAAGAAAATGGCAAAGGGAAGAAGGGGAACTTCAAGAAGAACGACAAGCAAGTTGCTGCTCAAGTGAAGAAGCCCAAGCTTGGTCCTAAGCCTGAGACTAAGTGCTTCTACTGCAAAGGGACTGGTCACTAGAAGCGGAACTACCCCAAGTGATTGGCGGATAAGAAGGATGGCAAAGTGAACATAAGTATATTTGATATACATCTTATTGATGTGTACTTTACTAGTGTTTATAGCAACCCCTCAGTATTTGATACTAGTTCAGTTGCTAAGATTAGTAACTCGAAACGGGAGTTGCAGAATAAACAGAGACTAGTTAAGGGTGAAGTGACGATGTGTGTTGGAAGTGGTTCCAAGATTGATATGATCATCATCGCACACTCCCTATAATTTCGGGATTAGTGTTGAACCTAAATAAGTGTTATTTGGTGTTTGCGTTCAGCATGAATATGATTTGATCATGTTTATTGTAATACGGTTATTCATTTAAGTAAGAGAATAAATTGTTGTTTTGTTTACATGAATAAAACCTTATATGGTTACACACCCAATGAAAATAGTTCGTTGGATCTCGATCGTAGTGATACACATAATCATAATATTGAAACCAAAAGATGCAAAGTTAATAATGATAGTGCAACTTATTTGTGGCACTGCCGTTTAGGTCATATTGGTGTAAAGCGCATGAAGAAACTCCATGCTGATGGGCTTTTGGAATCACTTGATTATGAATCAGTTGATGCTTGCGAACCATGCCTCATGGGCAAGATGACTAAGACTCCGTTCTTCGGAACAATGGAGCGAGCAACAGATTTGTTGGAAATCATACATACTGATGTATGTGGTCCGATGAATATTGAGGCTCGCGACAGGTATCATTATTTTCTGATCTTCACAGATGATTTGAGCAGATATGAGTATATCTACTTGATGAAACATAAGTCTGAAACATTTGAAAAGTTCAAAGAATTTCAGAGTGAAGTGAAAAATCATTGTAACAAGAAAATAAAGTTTCTACGATCTGATCGTAGAGAAGAGTATTTGAGTTACGAGTTTGGCTTTCAGTTAAAAACAATGTGAAATAGTTTCACTACTCACGCCACCTGGAACACCGCAATTTAATGGTGTGTCCGAACGTCATAACCGTACTTTATTAGATATGGTGCAATCTATGATGTCTCTTACCGATCTACCACTATCGTTTTGGGGTTATGCATTAGGGACAGCTGCATTCACGTTAAATAGGGCACCATCTAAATCCGTTGAGACGACACCGTATGAACTATGGTTTGGCAAGAAACCTAAGCTGTTGTTTCTTAAAGTTTGAGGTTGCAATGCTTATGTGAAAAAGTTTCAACCTGATAAGCTCAAACCCAAATCGGAGAAATGTGTCTTCATAGGATATCCAAAGGAAACTATTGGATACACCTTCTATCACAGATCCGAAGGCAAGACTTTTGTTGCTAAATTCGGAAACTTTCTAGAGAAGGAGTTTCTCTCGAAAGAAGTGAGTGGGAGGAAAGTAGAAAACTTGATAAGGTAATTGTACCTTCTCCCTTATTGGAAAGTAGTTCATCACAGAAATCTGTTCTTGTGACTACTACACCAATTAGTGAGGAAGATAATGATGATGATCATGTAACTTCAGATCAAGTTACTACCAAATCTCGTAGGTAAACCAGAGTAAGATCCGCACCAGAGTGGTACGGTAATCCTGTTCTGGAAGTCATGTTACTAGACCATGACGAACTTGCGAACTATGAGGAAGCGATGATGAGCCCAGATTCCGCGAAATGGTTTGAGGCCATGAAATCTGAGATATGATCCATGTATGAGAATAGAGTATGGACTTTGATGGATTTGCCCGATGATCGGCAAGCCATAAAAATAAATGGATCTTCAAGAGGAAGACGGACGCTGATAGTAGTGTTATTATCTATAAAGCTAGAATTGTCGCAAAAGGTTTTTCGACAAGTTCAAGGTGTTGACTACGATGAGAGATTCTCACTCGTATCTATGCTTAAGTCTGTCCGAATCATGTTAGCAATTGCCGCATTTTATGAAATCTGGCAAATGGATAAACAAAACTGAATTCCTTAATGGATTTATTGAAGAAGAGTTGTATACGATACAACTAGAAGGTTTTGTCAATCCGAAAGGTACTAACAAAATGTGCAAGCTCCAGCGATCCATCTGTGAACTGGTGCAAGCATCTTGGAGTTGGAATATACGCTTTGATGAGTTGATCAAAACATATAGTTTTATACAGACTTGCGGTGAAGCCTGTATTTGCAAGAAAGTGAGTGGGAGCACTACGGCATTTCTGATAAGTATATGTGAATGACATATTGTTGATCGGAAATAATGTAGAATTATTCTATAAAGCATAAAGGAGTGTTTGAAAGGAGTTTTTCAAAGAAAGACTTCGGTGAAGCTGCTTACATATTGAGCTTCAAGATCTATAGAGATAGATCAAGACGCTTGATAAGTTTTTCCAATGAGTACATACCTTGACAAGATTTTGAAGTAATTCAAAATGGAGCAATCAAAGAAAGAGTTCTTGCCTGTATTACAAGGTGTGAAGTTGAGTAAGACTCAAAGCCCGACCACGGCAGAAGATAGAAAGAGAATGAAAGTCATTCCCTATGCCTTGGCCATAGGTTCTATAAAGTATGTCATGCTGTGTACCAGATCTATTGTATACCCTGCACTGATTTGGCAAGGGAGTACAATAGTGATCTAGGAGTAGATCACTGGACAACGGTCAGAATTATCCTTAGTGAAATAAGGATATGTTTTTCGATTATGGACGTGAAAAAAAAGGTTCGTCGTAAAGGGTTACGTCGATGCAAGTTTTTGACACTGATCTAGAAGACTCTAAGTCTCGGTCTAGATACATATTGAAAGTGGGAGCAATTAGCTAGAGTAGCTCCAAGCAGAGCATTGTTGACATAGAAATTTGCAAAATACATGCGGATCTGAATGTGGCAGACCTGTTGACTAAGATTCTCTCACAAGCAAAACATGATCACACCTTAGTACTCTTTGGGTGTTAATCACATAGCAATGTGAACTAGATTACTGAATCTAGTAAACCCTTTGGGTATTGGTCACATGGCGATGTGAACTATGGGTGTTAATCACATGATGATGTGAACTATCGAAGTTAATCACATGGTGATGTGATCTAGACTATTGACTCTAGTGCAAGTGGGAGACTGAAGGAAATATGATATGCCCTAGAGGCAATAATAAAGTTATTATTTATTTCCTTATTTCATGATAAATGTTTATTATTCATGCTATAATTGTATTAACCGGAAACATAATACATGTGTGAATACATAGACAAACAGAGTGTCACTAGTATGCCTCTACTTGACTAGCTCGTTAATCAAAGATGGTTATGTTTCCTAACCATAGACAAAGAGTTGTTATTTGATTAACGGGATCACATCATTAGGTGAATGATCTGATTGACATGACCCATTCCATTAGCTTAGCACCCGATCGTTTAGTATGTTGCTATTGCTTTCTTCATGACTTATACATGTTCCTATGACTATGAGATTATGCAACTCCCGTTTGCCGGAGGAACACTTTGTGTGCTACCAAACGTCACAACGTAAATGGGTGATTATAAAGGAGCTCTACAGGTGTCTCCAAAGGTAAATGTTGGGTTGGCGTATTTCGAGATTAGGATTCACTCCGATTGTCGGAGAGGTATCTCTGGGCCCTCTCGGTAATGCACATCACTAAGCCTTGCAAGCATTGCAACTAATGAGTTAGTTGCGGGATGATGTATTACAGAACGAGTAAAGAGACTTGCCGGTAACGAGATTGAACTAGGTATTGGATACCGACGATCGAATCTCGGGCAAGTAACATACCGATGACAAAGGGAACAACGTATGTCGTTATGCGGTCTGACCGATAAAGATCTTCGTAGAATATGTAGGAGCCAATATGGGCATCCAGGTCCCGCTATTGGTTATTGACCGGAGACGTGTCTCGGTCATGTCTACATTGTTCTCGAACCGTAGGGTCCGCACGCTTAAGGTTTCGATGACAGTTATATTATGTATGAGTTTTGATGTACCGAAGGAGTTCGGAGTCCCGGATGAGATCGGGGACATGACGAGGAGTCTCGAAATGGTCGAGACGTAAAGATCGATATATTGGACGACTATATTCAGACATCGGAAAGGTTCCGAGTGATTCGGGTATTTTTCGGAGTACCGGGTAGTTACGGGAGAAGCAATGGGCCTTGATGGGCTTTAGTGGGAAGAGGAGAAAGGGCCAAGGGGCTGCTGCGCCCCCCTCCCCTCTGGTCCGAATTGGACTAGGGAAAGGGGGGCCGGCCACCTTTCCTTCTCCTCCACTTCCTTCTCCCTTCCTCCCCTCTTGGTGGACTCCTACTAGGACTTGGAGTCCTAGTAGGACTCCACATCATGGCCGCACCAAGCCTTGGCCGGCCTCCTCCTCCTCCTCCATCCTTTATATACTGAGGCAAGGGGCACCCCATAAACACACAAGTTGATCTTCATGATCGTTCCTTAGCCGTGTGCGGTGCCCCCTCCACCATATTCCACCTCGGTCATATTGTAGCGGTGCTTAGGCGAAGCCCTGCGACAGTAGTACATCAAGATCGTCACCACGCCATTGTGCTGACGGAACTCTTCCCCGACACTTTGCTGGATCGGAGTCTGGGGATCGTCATCGAGCTGAACGTGTGCTAGAACTCGGAGGTGCCGTAGTTTCGGTGCTTGATCAGTCGGGCCGTGGAGACGTACGACTACATCAACCAAGTTAACGCTTCCGTTGTCGATCTACAAGGGCACGTAGATCACACTCTCCCCCTCTCGTTGCTATGCATCACCATGATCTTGCGTGTGCGTAGGAATTTTTTTGAAATTACTACGTTTCCCAACACTCATGTCCTTCCCGGACTGCTACTTAATTTTCTATTTTTCTAAATATTCTAAAACGGAGAAATATTGCCTGAAAAACTGTTTTGGAGTCGGTTTACTTGCCGTACCACATACCTATTCCTTTTTGGAGTCTGAAACGTTCTGGAAAGTGTCTCTTATGTACTCCTCCGGGGTTACGGTTTTAATAATATTGGTTTCAACATTTATGGGATTACCTGAGATATAATGTTTAATTCTTTGACCGTTTACCACCTTCGAAGTTGTTGATTTTTATGGCACCGGAACGATAGACTTCCTCGATAACGTAGGGGCCTTCCCATTTAGAGAGAAGTTTTCCTGCAAAAAATCTTAAACGAGAGTTGTATAGCAATACATAATCACCTACGTTAAACTCACGCTTTTGTATTCTTTTGTCATGCCATCTTTTAACTTTTTCTTTAAACAACTTGGTATTTTCATAAGCTTGGGTTCTCCATTCATCGAGTGAACTAATATCAAATAACCTCTTCTCACCGGCAAGTTTTGAAATCATAATTGAGCTCTTTAATAGCCCAATATGCCCTATGTTCTAGTTCGAGAGGTAAGTGACATGCTTTTCCATAAACTATTTTATATGGAGACATACCCATAGGATTTTTATATGCAGTTCTATAGGCCCATAGTGCATCATCAAGTTTCTTGGACCAATTCTTTCTAGACCTATTGACCGTCTTTTGCAAAATTAATTTGAGTTCTCTATTACTCAATTCTACTTGACCACTAGACTGTGGGTGATAAGGAGATGCAATTCTATGATTAACATCATATTTAGCAAGCATTTTACGGAAAGCACCATGAATAAAATGTGAACCACCATCAGTCATTAAATATCTAGGGACTCCAAGCCTCAGAAAAATAACTTCCTTAAGCATTTTAATAGAGGTGTTATGATCAGCACTACTAGTTGGAATAGCTTCTACCCACTTAGTAATGTAATCAACAGCAACTAAAATATGTGTGTATCTATTAGAGGCAGGAAAAGGTCCCATATAATTAAAGCCCCAAACATCAAATGGTTCAATAACAAGTGAATAATTCATAGGCATTTCTTGACGTCTACTAATATTACCAATTCTTTGACATTCATCACAAGATAAGACAAACTTACGGGCATCAAAAGAGTAGGCCAATAAAAACCAGATTGCAATACCTTATGTGCAGTTCTAGAACATTTGTAGGATCTGTTCCCGTTCATGCTCAGGTACACAACGTCTAATAACACCATCTACTCCTTCTTTATAAAGATGTGGATCATCCCAAAAGTAATGTCTCAAATCATAGAAAAACTTTTTCTTTTGTTGGTATGTGAAACTAGGCGGTATGAATTTAGCAACAATGTAATTAGCATAATCAGCATACCATGGAGTACTACGAGAAGTACTTATAACATTTAATTGTTCATCAGGAAAGCTATCATCAATAGGTAGTGGGTCATCAAGAACATTTTCTAATCTAGACAAGTTGTCTGCAACGGGGTTCTCAGCCCCTTTTCTATCAACTATATGCAAATCAAATTCTTGTAGCAAAAGAACCCATCTAATAAGTCTAGGTTTAGCATCTTTCTTTTCCATCAGATATTTAATAGCAGCATGATCAGTGTGAATAGTTACTTTAGAATCAACAATATAAGGTCTGAACTTATCACAAGCAAATACAACTGCTAATAATTCTTTTTCAGTAGCAGCATAATTTCTTTGAGCATTGTCTAGAGTTTTACTAGCATAATGGATAACATTTAATTTCTTATCAACTCTTTGCCCTAGAACAGCACCTACAACATAATCACTAGCATCACACATAATTTCAAAGGGTAAATTCCAATCAGGTGGCTGAACAATAGGTGCAGAGATCAATGCCTTAAGTATTTCAAATGCTTCTACACAATCATCATCAAAGACAAATGGTATATCTTTTTGTAATAAATTATTCAGAGGCCGAGAAATTTTTGAAAAGTCCTTAATGAACCTCCTATAAAATCTGGCGTGACCAAGGAAACTTCTTATACCTTTGATGTCCTTGGGACATGGCATCTTTTCAATGGCATCAACCTTGGCTTTATCAACTTCAATACCTCTTTCAGAAACTTTATGCCCCAAGACAATACCCTCATTAACCATAAAGTGGCACTTTTCCCAATTCAACACAAGATTAGTTTCTTCACATCTCTGCAAAACTCGATCAAGATTGCTCAAGCAATCATCAAAAGAAGATCCATAGGCGGAAAAGTCATCCATGAAAACCTCACAAATCTTTTCATAAAAGTCATAAAATATAGCCATCATGCATCTTTGAAAGATAGCAGGTGCATTACATAAACCAAAAGGCATACGTCTATAAGCAAAAGTACCAAAAGGGCATGTAAAAGTAGTCTTTGATTGATCTTTAGCCGACACAGGTATTTGAGAGAAACCAGAATAACCATCTAGAAAGCAGTAGTGTGTATGTTTGCATAATCTTTCTAGCATTTGATCGATAAAAGGTAAGGGGTAATGATCCCTTTTAGTAGCCTTATTTAATTTACGGAAATCAATTACCATCCTATAACCTGTAATAATTCTTTGCGGAATCAATTCATCTTTATCATTAGGAACAACAATAATACCTCCCTTCTTAGGGACACAATGGACAGGACTTACCCACTGACTATCAGCAGCGGGATAAATTATACCTGCCTCCAGAAGCTTTAGTATTTCTTTTCTTACCACTTCTTTCATTTTAGGATTTAGCCTTCGTTGAGGATCACGAACTGGTTTGGCATCTTCTTCCAAATTTATTTTATGTTGACATAGAGTGGGACTAATGCCCTTAAGATCATCAAGAGTATATCCAATAGCAGCATGGTGCTTCTTCAGAGTTTTCAATAATCTTTCTTCTTCATGTTCTGAAAGGTTAGCACTGATAATAACATGATATGTCTTCTTTTCATCAAGATAAGCATATTTAAGATTATCAGGCAACGGTTTAAGCTCAAACACGGGATCACCCTTGGGTGGAGGAGGATCCCCTAGGATTTCAACAGGCAAATTGTGTTTCAGAATAGGTTCCTGCTTAAAGAATACTTCATCTATTTCCCTTCTTTCATTCATAAACATATCATTTTCATGGTCTAGCAAATAATGTTCCAAAGGGTTGCTAGGAGGTATGGCAATAGAAGCAAGACCAATAATTGCATCCTTACTAGGCAATTCTTCTTCACGGTGTTGTTTACTAAATTTAGAGAAATTAAACTCATGAATCATATCATCCAAGCCAATAGTAAAAACATTCTTTTCGCAGTCTATCTTAACATTAACAGTATTCAAGAAGGGTCTACCAAATATAATGGGACAAAAGCTATCTTGTGGGGAACCAAGAACAAGAAAATCAGCAGGATATTTAGTTTTCCCACACAAGACTTCAACATCTCTAACAATTCCCATTGCTGATATAGTATCTCTATTGGCAAGTTTAATTGTAACATCAATATCTTCTAACTCAGCAGGTGCAATTTCATGCTTATTTCTTCATATAAGGTAATAGGTATAACACTAGCACTAGCACCCATATCACATAAGCCATGATAACAATGATCTCCTATTTAATAGAAATAACAGGCACGCCTACCACAGGTCTATGTTTATCTTTAGCACAAGGTTTAGCAATTCTAGCAGTTTCACCGCAGAATTGAATAACATGCCCATCAATATGATCAGACAAGAGATCTTTGACAATAGCAATATTAGGTTCAACTTTAACTTGCTCAGGAGGTGTATAAGTTCTAATATTGCTTTTACGAACCACAGTTGAAGCTTTAGCATGATCCTTTATTCTAATAGGGAAAGGTGGTTTCTCAACATAAGAAGTAGGAACAATAGGATCATTATAAGTGACAGTCTTTTCTTCAACTTTAATAGGTGCAGCTACTTTTACTTCTATGGGAGGATGATATTTAAACCACTTCTCCTTGGGGAGATCAACATAAGTAGCAAAAGATTCACAGAAAGAAGCTACTATCTCAGAGTCAAGTCCATATTTAGTGCTAAATTTACGGAAAACATCGGTATCCATAAAAGACTTAACACAATCAAACTTAGGTGTCATACCTGACTCCTTACCTTCATCGAGATCCCAATCTTCAGAGTTGCGTTTAATTCTATCCAATAAATTTCATCTGAATTCAATAGTCTTCATCATAAAAGAGCCAGCACAAGAAGTATCGAGCATGGTTTGATTATTATAAGAAAGCTGAGCATAAAAACTTTGAAGAAATATTTCTCTTGGGAGCTCATGATTGGGGCATGAATATAACATTGATTTAAGCCTCCCCCAAGCTTGAGCGATGCTTTCTCCTTCGCGAGGCCAAAAATTATATATATAATTGCGATCACGATGAACAAGATGCATAGGATAATATTTTTGATGAAATTCCAGCTTCATTCGCTTATAGCTCCATGATCCCATATCATCACATAGCCTATAACATGTCGATGCATCTCCCTTCAAATATAAAGGGAAGACCTTCTTCTTAACAACATCATCCGGTATACCTGCAAGCTTAAATAATCCACAAACTTCATCCACATAGAGTAGATGTTCATCAGGATGCTTTGTTCCATCACCTGTAAAAGCATTAGCTAGCAGTTTTTCCATCATACCCGAAGGAACTTCAAAGGGAATAATTTCATTTTCAGTAGGTTCAATAGGTTGAGGAGCAATTCTTTGCTCTATTGGTCGGGGTGAAGATACCACGAACAAGCCCCTCAGAGGATTACTTTCCATAGTAACAAGTGACAGTAAATTTCAGCACACTATATAAATTTTTCCTTACCAAATTCCACCTACCAAAGGCGCTTCACTCCCCGGCAACGGCGCCAGAAAAGAGTCTTGATGACCCACAAGTATAGGGGGTCTATCGTAGTCCTTTCGATAAGTAAGAGTGTCGAACCCAACGAGGAGCAGAAGGAAATGATAAGCGGTTTTCAGCAAGGTATGCTCTGCAAGTACTGAAATAAGTGGTAACAGATAGTTTTGTGATAGGATAATTTGTAACGAGCAACAAGTAACAAAAGTAAATAAAGTGCAGAAAGGTGGCCCAATCCTTTTTGTAGCAAAGGACAAGCCTGGATAAACTCTTATATAAGGAAAAGCGCTCCCGAGGACACATGGGAATATCGTCAAGCTAGTTTTCATCACGTTCATATGATTCGCGTTCGGTACTTTGATAATTTGATATGTGGGTGGACCGGTGCTTGGGTGCTGTTCTTACTTGAACAAGCATCCCACTTATGATTAACCTCTATTGCAAGCATCCGCAACTACAACAAAAGTATTAAGGTAAACCTAACCATAGCATGAAACATGTGGATCCAAATCAGCCCCTTACGAAGCAACGCATAAACTAGGGTTTAAGCTTCTGTCACTCTAGCAACCCATCATCTACTTATTACTTCCCAATGCCTTCCTCTAGGCCCAAATAATGGTGAAGTTTTATGTAGTCGACGTTCACATAACACCACTAAAGGCTAGACAACATACATCTCATCAAAATATCAAACGAATACCAAATTCACATGACTACTAATAGCAAGACTTCTCCCATGTCCTCAGGAACAAATGTAACTACTCACAAAGCATATTCATGTTCATAATCAGAGGGGTAATAATATGCATAATGGATCTGAACATATGATCTTCCACCAAATAAACCAACTAGTATCAACTACAAGGAGTAATCAACACTACTAGTACCAATCCCGGACTTGGAGACAAGAATTAGATACAAGAGATGAACTAGGGTTTTGAGAGGAGATGGTGTTGGTGAAGATGTTGATGGAGATTGCCCTCTCCCGATGAGAGGAGCGTTGGTGATGATGATGGCGATGATTTCCCCCTCCCGGAGGGAAGTGTCCCCGGCAGAACAGCTCTGCCGGAACCCTAGATTGGTTCCGCTAAGGTTCCACCTCGTGGCGGCGGAGTCTCGTCCCGAAAGGTTGCTTATGATTTTTTTCTCATCGAAAGACCTCATATAGCAGAAGATGGGCATCGGAGAGCCAACAGGGGGCCCACGAGGTAGGGGGCACGCCCCCCACCCTCGTGGACAGGTGGGCCCCCCTCTGGTGAACTTCTTCCGCTGGATATTTTTTGTTATTTCCAAAAATGACTTTCGTGGAGTTTCAGGACTTTTGGAGTTGTGCAGAATAGGTCTCTAATATTTGCTCCTTTTCCAGCCCAGAATTCCAGCTGCCGGCATTCTCCCTCCTTATGTAAACCTTGTAAAATAAGAGAATAGCCATAAGTATTGTGACATAAAGCGTAATAACAGCCCATAATGCAATAAATATCGATATAAAAGCATAGTGCAAAATGGATGTATCACTGACCATCGACTCGCAACTAGGGGGTGTGTGTTTGTCGAGGGTCCTCAGTTGCAAGCCAA
This sequence comes from Triticum urartu, assembly GCF_003073215.2. Lineage (NCBI taxonomy): Eukaryota > Viridiplantae > Streptophyta > Magnoliopsida > Poales > Poaceae > Triticum > Triticum urartu. The sequence goes on along the minus strand of NC_053022.1, from coordinate 424,347,877 downwards.
CCATAGACTCGCAAGTAAGGGGTGTTTTCTGTGTGTTTGTCGAGGTTCCCCGGTTGCAAGCCGACCATCGACTCGCAACTAGGGGGAGTTTGTGTTTGTCGAGGGTCCCCAGTTGCAGGCCAACCATCGACTCGCAACTAAGTGCGCGCGCGCGTGTGTGTGTGTGTGTGTGTGTGTGTGTGTGTGTCGAGGGTCCCCAGTTGCAAGCCGACCACCGACTCGCAACTAGGGAGGTGTGTGTTTGTCGAGGGTCCTAGTTGCAAGCCGATCACCGACTCGCAACTAGGGTGTGTGTGTGTTTGTCGAGGGTCCCCAGTTGTAAGCCGACCACCAACTCGCAACTACGGTGTGTGTGTGTGTGTGTTTGTCGAGGGTCCCCAATTGCATTTCAACTGTCGACTCGCAACTAGGGGTGTGTGTGTGTTTGTCAGTTGCAAGCCGACCATCGACTCGCAACTAGGGGGCGTGTTTGTTGATGGCGCCTAGTTGTAAGCCGACCATTGACTCGCAACTAGGGGGTGTGTGTGTGTATTCGTCGAGGGTCCCCAGTTGCATGTCAACCGTCTACTCGCAACTAGGGGTTGTGTGTGTTTGTCGAGAGTCCCTAATTGCAAGCCAAGCATCGACTTGCAACTAGGAGTGTGTGTGTTTATCGAGAGTCCCTAGTTGCAAGCCGAACATCGACTCGCAACTAGAAGTGTGTGTGTTTGTTGAAAGTCCCCAATTACAAGCCGAGCATCGACTTGCAATTAGGAGTGTGTGTGTTTGTTGAGAGTTTTGTTATGACTGACGATATTATTTCATTGTTTATTCCATGTTGTGAAATGTAATTGGGTTGCACAAACACTAGACTGGTTGCTTTGTTAGTCTAGAACCAAGGAAAAACATATGTATGAAAAAAAAATCGTTGCTCTTTAGGCAGGATTAGCTTGTCCGAATGAAAATTTTGTGCATTCGAACACTGAATTGTACATGTTTTTCTTTTCTTTTTCTGCAACAGCTCTCCCTGGAAAATCTAATAATACTTTTGACTGTTATATATAGGCCATGTGTTTGTCAAAAAAAAAAATTCAGTATATATTACTTCATGTAAATTAGGTAGGATATGTAAGTTTTGTAAAGGTTTTCTGGGCCCTTTTTGAATATTTAATCTTACATTATTTGAATCCAGCACCTACTCTCGCAGATTGTACTGTACTGTGTGTAAAAAAGTCTATATTTAATTTTTTTGGCCTTAAAAGATGATTTCAGAGTTCACATATAAATGATCTTTCAGTTCTGGGCATAATTTTCATAGAGCGAATACTTGTCTGTTTCTTTACAGGGTTTGTAAGTATATACATATCATGTATCAATTTTACATAAGCCCATAATAGTTTTTTGAACACTTTTTTGTGTGTGTTACACATGTCATTCGCAGGGGCTATCCGGGTTAAACATGGAGAAGAAAAAGTGATAAACCTTTGCAAGCAAGTGGTGCCTATTTTGTGCAGTAGCCTTCTCTTTTAGTCCCACTTAGCATTTTCACTGTTGTCCACTAGCCTATTTTTCAGGCCGTGAAACAACCTGTTTAGTAGGCTTGTTTAAAAAGAAACCTGATCAGTACTCATAGCAGGCCAAGTAAAGACAGGGTATGGTGGTAGTGGGCGCGTGAGTTCTCTTGGGCTGGAGATGCACGCAACAAAAAAAAAACAATCAAGAGGACACATGACGGGGGTTATTTGTTTGATGATGTGTGCTGATGTCTAGAGTCCTAGACACACCCCTAATACTATATCCATCAGAGCATCAGAAATTACTTGGTCACACTTGGCCACCCAAAATAACACCAGCATTCACCAGCGCCCGCCCCATCATATGCTCCAGAATCTTTACCCGTGACCAACATAGTCATGACACATGCACACGTCACATAATCATTCATCAGGTCATCATAAACATAATTGCATAATACTATATCCATCAGAGCATCAGAAATTACTTGGCCACACTTGGCCACCCAAAATAACACCAGCATTCACCAGCACCCGCCCCATCATATGCTCCAGAATCTTTACCCGTGACCAACATAGTCATGACACTAGTAGTTGCACTCAGTAGCAACAGATTTACATAGGCATTCAGCAAACGAAGCAAAAAAGCAGATGATCGGCGAATTACGATATGCTCCAGAACCTTTACCCGTGACTAACATAGTCATGACACTAGTAGTTGCACTCAGTGGCAGCACATTTACATAGACATTCAACCAATGGAAGGTGATAGTGGTCAAGCAATGATCCAACAAACAGCAGTCTTGAATTGGTGAAGCAGAATATGAGCAGCTTACAGTGGAAGGTGACAGTGCTCAAGCAATGATCCAACAAACAGCAGTCTTGAATTGGTGAAGCAGAATATGAGCAGCTTACAGTGGAAGGTGACAGTGCTCAAGCAATGATCCAACAAACAGCAGTCTTGAATTGGTGAAGCAGAATATGAGCAGCTTACAGTGGAAGGTGACAGTGCTCAAGCAATGATCCAACAAACAGCAGTCTTGAATTGGTGAAGCAGAATATGAGCAGCTTACAGTGGAAGGTGACAGTGCTCAAGCAATGATCCAACAAACAGCAGTCTTGAATTGGTGAAGCAGAATATGAGCAGCTTACAGTGGAAGGTGACAGTGCTCAAGCAATGATCCAACAAACAGCAGTCTTGAATTGGTGAAGCAGAATATGAGCAGCTTACAGTGGAAGGTGACAGTGCTCAAGCAATAATCAAAGCGGGCGCATGAGCCCTGGCATGTCCAACAAACCATACGCCCCAGATTTCCAAAATCCGGTCGCAACTGCTATTGGGTATGCGGGGTAGGTCTGGTCTGCGAGCCGGATAACCTCCCTGCACGCCGGTGGAATGGTCTGTAAAGTGGACGAGCAGGCGCGCACAGCAAGGTACTTAGCACGCCGGTTCAGCCTTCTGCCAGCCTTTGCATCATTTTCCACTTGCTGAAGCTCCTGCATTAGGTCCACCACTTTCGGCCCAAAAGGGTGAGAAACCATGACTCGTAACATCCTTGTCAACCCTTCAGCATCATTTTTCTTCAAAGCACTGATGGACATGAAGATATTGAACACCTCAAGATTTGATAGGGCCATGTCGCCCCACAGATCAGGACCGACCGTGTAAGGGACGGATTTCAGCAGTTGCTGCTGAAGATTTTTAACATCAGCAGTTTTGCCGCTGGCCACCAAGCCCGCCCCAGGCAGCCCGTGGCGAACAACCAGGTCAATCCTCTCGTGTATGTTAAATACGCGGCGGTAGAACACAGCCTTGTGCTGCAGTGGCATCAAAGGAGGACAAGACTGAATGATCTCCACCATTCTCACGTCGCTGAGCATCTCATTTGCTAGACGCTGGAGGCCCTCGAGAAAGGGGGGCAGAAGATGCTTTGGCAGCGAACCTTGGGACTTGAAAATGAGGACCTCAAGAAAAGAAGCAAACTCTTTGTAGTTCTCCACCCGCTCTTCGGTTGTCAGCTGTGTTGCCCCTCCAGGCACGATCACTCCGGTGGCATTAATCTCCTTGAGACCGAGCACCATTCGTCGGGGCAGCAGCACTGTATTTTCCCTTGTGAAAAGGCCTTTTGTGGATAGACCCAAATCATGTGCGCCGCCGATCAGATGGATCCCGGACAGGATGAACTTGTTCCCGTCATCCTTCACAAAGTGTGGATAGGTCACATGAGGAGAAAATAGACGATCGTATGGGACTGCATGAAGAAGGGGGTTCTTCTTGAAGAATTCGAACACATCCTCCAGTTCCGAGCCAACGAAAAATCTCTCGGCGTTCAAGCCGCTGCAAAATAAATGAATGCTAGTCAGAGCATGGTTGCTTGCATGTCACTAAATTTAAGAATAGGATTTAAGAATAGCTTGGGTTGACAGAATAATGTCGTTTATACTATGTCCTATTTATAGATCCGACAGATACTATTATGAAACTGGGATGATCTATCATGACAACACTCAAACTGAAACGATGTGACTGCAATATAAACTGCTGACCATCATCAATAAATGTGCATGCAACACTAGGGTACACAGAGAACAAATAGCCAGTTAACAGCGTCTACAATTCACATGTGGAGCACGAAAAATCTTAAACCCTGAACCTAGGTAGAATGGTTTTCGTTTCGCATTACTAAAACCCACATCGTTATACATCAGCCACGCGTACGAGTAACTAACGGCTATGAGATCAAGTTGTCACCACGTTAATGTGATGGAAGAACAGATTGGTTTAACCTAGCGTCAGATTCAGATCCTCTAGATCACAGCAGCAACTATCCAAAACTGGAGAACGAAGCGCAAACTTGCAGACAATTAAACCAGGACAGCACTGGATCCCTAACCACCAGCAACGTTGACCAGAATGCGGCAAAGCAAGCCCCACAGATCACAGATCAAAACAATACAGCTCAACTGCCACTAGATGGAACTACTCGAGATCGGATCAGGCAGGGCGTGGCAACCTTTGTCACAAACCAAACAGGTCCTCATCTTGAAGAACTAACCTTAGGCAAGTTTGGGGGGAAAAGGTGTGGCCCCTGAATTACTTCACATCAGTTGGTAGAATTCAGTGGGATCCCTCCCCTGCCCTACAGTAGGTGGATTTGGATGGGTACGGATTAAAGTAGAGAGATATTAGGCAAACTAAGTGGGATCACGACCCTACCACCAAGTGGGATCGAACAATGTATGCCACTACCACCAAGTGGGATGCAACAATCTACTCACTCCACAGAGCGGGAACAGTCCAGTTGCATATATAAATAAAAGACTCCACCAAATTAAGCAGGGGCCTCCATAAATTAAGGGAACAATCCAAAGTATGTAAATTTTCTTAGTACACAGAGATTATGATCAAACCCATGGCACCAGATAAGTAGGCTTGTATATATATCTCAAATCCAATCATTAGTTTCAGAAGAGATGAATATAAGATAAATTTGCTTGAAGTTTGTTTAATTTTATTTTTCCTGCAGTTCCACCAAACACATATGTGAATTAGCCTAATTATGAGGATGCATGGGTTAATCAACACGTGCATGCAGTTGTTGTCAAATAAGGAGGTAAGGCTGTACACATATTTGCACCCACCTCCCTGTCCTCCCTTGTCCCTACACTCATTGGCATCCACCTGAAATGGATGGATATGCCTGAGTACTACTACTTAATGTACTTGAATCATGTGACCCATGGATAGCAACATCTGAATCACTTTCAGATCACAACATGTGAAGTCAACATCCATCCCCACTAAGTGGGGAGATCAATCACTAAAATACAGATTGCCACTCCACTAAAATCCATCCCCACCAATATAATAATGACCTAGGGATATATGTGCAACTCACTAAAATACTACCCCACTTGCTGTGCCTGGCAGATCCACTAAGTGGCTGCATTCATGGCAACTCCACTAACTGTCAGGTTAATTAGTAGGCATCCAATCAACATGAAGTGGCAATCAACATGAAGTAGGCAGATCCACTAAGTGCTATGCCAACTGGAAAGAGGGGAGGGAGGGCTTACAATCCGCTGGCGCCGTTGAAGCTTTCACTCACCCACACCCGCTGCCCCTGCGGCAGGATGTGCAGCTGCCGCCGGCTTCCGCCGCCCGGTGCGAGGAGGGGGGGGGCACGCCAATGCTGCCCACGCTGATGCTGAGGCTGCGGCGGGCCATGGCGAGAAGACCCTGAGAGCGCGTACGCATCATCTGCTTGGTGGGGGGAGGGCGGAATGCGGCGGCGGGGGAGGGCGCGCGCAGGCGGCTCGCCGGCGAGGGTTTTGGTCGGGACTGCGAGTGCGAGCGCGAGTGCGAAGAGGCTCTTTTTCGCATCGATCCTCGCCTTTCCACAATTTTAGAGGCGAGAAGCGAGTGCGTGCGGGGGTTTGGTTTTTCTTTTTAATTTTTTTATTACAAAAGGTCAAAAGGTCAACAGGTCGCGGCTCGGTAATCGCCCCGTGATCTCTTTTGATTTATTTATTTATATATATTGTATATAACAGGTCAACAGGTCGCGGCTGGCTCCTGCGGTTCATGCGCGCCGACGCGGTCCCAGGTCGTGGTCACCACGCCGGTGCTCAAACGTCGGCATGCCCCTTCAGTTCTTTTGTCCGCTTCCGCTTGGCTATCCCGTGTCTACGAGTGCCAGGGCATGCCGCGGCCGCCGTTAACAACCAGCCATGCCCAAGGAAAACGCCCCCGTCCGTCTCGTTGTTGCTTCCTGCAGCAGCAACAGCGCCGGAGGGAATTCGCTGATGTCGTTCCAGCAGCCGCGCCGGCTCCCAAGAGAGCACCTAGGCACGCGCGCCACCAGAGGGGCATCCAGCAAGAACGGCACGAGCTCCTCGCCGTTGTGCGTCTCGGGGACGGCCTCCACGACGAGCACCACGGCCACGTGCTGCTCGCCGGGCGCCTCCACCACGAGCACCACGGCCACGAGCTGCTCGCCCGGCGCCTCCACCACGAGCACCACGGCCACGTGCTGCTCGCCCGGCGCCTCCACCACGGGCACCACGGCCACGTGCTGCTCGCCCGGCGCCTCCACCACGAGCACCACGGCCACGTGCTGCTCGCCAGGCGCCTCCACCACGGCCACCGATGCCCATCTGCTTCCCCACTTTCCGCGCATCGCGCCCCTCGACGCCGCCGTCCCCCTCTTCCGCAAGGATGCTTCCAGCAAAAGCCCAGCCGCTGACGCGGCGACTTCGGTGAGTGGTACCTGAGCAGGTCGGCGACGAGCTTGGCGCGGTTCTGCGAGTCTTCGTGCACGCCCAGCGGCGCGTGCTCAACCTGGTCGCGTCCAGCAGGTCGGCACAAGGACGCCGGTGCGCCGGCGACCACTCTGCTGTGCGTCTCGGGGACGACGAGCACCACGGCCACGTCTCGAGGAGAGGCAGAGGAGCACGCGACCGGTGCTCATCTGCTTCTCCTCTTTCCGGAGACGCACGCCAGTGCCCAGACTGCTTGCGTACTCGTCCATCTCCCTCCACTCCTTGGCGCACGAGCACGCCGGCCGGCGATAGCATCATGGTCGTCCCCGCCGAGCACCCAAGCTGCCATACACCGTGGACCGGTGCGTGTAGCAATGCGCGCCGAGTGGATGCACCTCGACGCCGCAAGGACGCCTCCAGCAAGCCCTCGAGGGCTGGTGAGCTCGTCGCCGTACTTGCGACTTGTACCGGAGCTTGAGCTTTTTGGATAAGCCAAGCCGCTCCGGGATGACCCCGAAGAGGAAGACGCGGCGCACGTATGGTCTTTCAACTCCAGCTGCGCCTGCTTCACGGCGAGGTGGTCCATACACGTCCCCGTCCGCCGCCTCAGCCGCTGGAACTCGCGGAACAGGAGCGGCGGGTGTGGGAGGGCTCTCGCGCGGCGCGGCGTCCCCCGGAGTCACCCACGGTCACCGTCGCGCGGATCTCGCGCCGTTGTGCGTCGAGCAAGCACGCATCCGTCGACGGCAACTCACCTCACACGCCATCCACGGTCGCCGTCGCGCGGATATCGCGCCGTTGGGCGTCGATCAAGCACGGGCACGCCTCCGTCGACGCGCTCGCCTTCGTGGCCGGCGCTCATCTGACTGTCCTCCTTCCTCGCGCCCAATCTGGTGACGGCTGACAGCAGTGAGCTGATGGCCCATGCTGCCAGTCGTCCTCGCGCAGCGCCGACGAGATCCCGCGCGGTTGGAGCACTCGCCGCCCGCTTGCTCGGCAGCAGGAGTAGCCGGCCGCCGTTGGCTGCACTTTTTACCATGCCGCAACGCCACTCGCAGCCATGAAGCTCGCCGCGAAGATGAAGCAGAGGAAGCGGAAGCAGTGGCTCTGTACTAGTATGCGCTTGCAGCCATGAAGAGGAAGCACCACTAGTACTATCGAAATCCAAGAAATAAGGCCGGTGGGTGGCCACGTGTGTTGTCCACCGGCCACGTGGGTTGTGACCGACAGCGTTCGTTTTTTTAGCAAGCTGATGGTATATACTAGCGTTAATTAATTTTGGTGGAATGGACAAGCATTAATTTGCTAGCGTTTTTTTCTTTTTTTTTTACAGTGATGCTGGTTTCTTCTCGGTGCTTACGAAGATGAAGTGCTGAATAAGTTTTGCTGATCAAGTATTACAACATACTCCCTCCGCTGCATAATGTAGCGCATATAAATTTTCTACAAAGTCAAACTTTATAAATTTTAATCAAATTTACAAAGAAAACTATTTATATCTACAATATCGAATGTATATAATATGAAAGTATGTCTTGTGATGTATCTAAGCAATGTAGTGGTACGGGAACCCGTGGTTGAGTGGGAAGCCGTTCACGTCGATGCCGACTTGATCACGCATGAAGGCCGCCTGATCGGGATCATAGCCAGCGGCCGGCGTGAACGCCCCGCGACCGTCCTGGCTTTATGTCTCGTCGGGATCGTAGCCAGCGGTCGGCGCACCGTCCTCGAAGATGAGGTTCTGCATGTAGTCCTCGTCGACGGCCGGGCGGCATTCCGTCGAACAGGTTGCGGGCGTCCGGGAGCACGCCGGCCGGCGTCTGCCGCGCGCGTTTCCTCGGGCCGCCAGATGACGAGCCACCGGCTACCGAGGCGGCGTTGAGGTCGATGGGCGCGGGCGCGGCCACGCTCACGTCAGGCTAGCACTCCCCCGAGAGGCGGGAGGCCTGCAGGTACACGTAGAAGCCGGGCATCGGGTTGCAAGCCGACGCGCGGGGCGAGTCAGACAGCACCATCCGAGGAAACATCGATGAGCTGGTGCTGGCCGCGGCATGGCGACGTTGACGAGGCCGTGCTGACCAGGGTTTAACCCTAGCATGTAGAGCGCCTCCCTCGTTACCGCCGCGACGGGGACGTTCGTGACCTCCTACTGCGCGGCGGCGGTGACGGCGGCCTGCGCGGCGGCCTCATCCCTCGCGTCCACGGTGTGCCTCCGGCCCTTTCTTTTGGCCGACTCCCTTGCCCGTTGTTCGGGCATCAGCGGCTTCTTTTGCTTCGGCCCTTCGTCGACTAATCTTCTTATTGTTTTTCAAACACAAAAGAGTTTGGTATTTCAAACGTGTTATACAAAAATATATAATGGATACGGAGCTTATTTTCACATACTACAAAGCCACCTCTATGTTCTTGGAATACACAGTTATATACTACTCCCTCCGTTCCAAATTACATGACTCAACTTTATACTAAAATTAGTATAAAGTTAGGTCATCTATTTTGGAACGGAGAGATACAAAGGACACAACAGTATATATCTTCATCGGCTATGAATTTTTTGCTACACAGGACTTGTTGTCATACTACGAAGCCATCTCTATGCTCTTGTACAGGGTCTTGAGCCTCTTTGCCGTCTGGATGAACCCCAGGATCACCTGCACACATTTTTTCACCATCCAGCAAATATCATATCATAAATGAATCAAAAACTTAGCATGGACTGTTTGCTGGGCAAGGATTACAACATAGGGTGATGTTAGTTGCTTACAAGGTTGAAGTGCTTCCAGTACCTCCATAGTGCGGGTGTTCCAAGCTTTGTCAGGTTCACTCTCTGCAACAACAAAAAGCAGAATATCCCAACACCAATCAGCGCAACTCTCACCCTACACTCAATTAGGTTCCCACGAGACAGACAGACATGATACTGAATACAGCAAGAATCAAATTATCTTTTGCCTTGTCAACAAATTAGTCACGAGTTTAGCAAAGCAATGACAATGACAACGACTTGACCACACTCCTACCTAACTAACCATGGCCCATTGCCATGTGATCACACGCCTTTCATCATACTGTTTATTATATATGGCCCAATCTCATCTCTCAGATCAGACGCAAATTACTTGAAATGTCCTGATTAGTTGCCAGGATAGTGACAGTGATTACCGCTCGCAGCTTCGAGGTCGAGTGAAGGTTGGCCTGGCTGCTGGACGTCGTCGTGCAGGAAGACCATGGCCTTGTGTGCCGGACCCTCGGCTTTGTTGGCTTCTGGTACTCGATGCTTGCTGTGAGCAAAACAGGAGCAAATATTCAGTCTTATTGTGCTCTTAACAGACAGTTTAAAGCATGCATTTTGGCTACAAACATTGTGAATCATGAAAAGGTCTTACAGTAGTTCATGTCTTTGTCTCCCATGTCAAAGCTGCCGCAGTACGAGTTGTTGCCGCCATCGATCTCGTCGTCATCTTCGTTGCCAGTCGGAGCTTCCAAGACACTCAGGGCATTCCTCTGCAACTTCACCTCCACACCATTCTTCAGAACCTGTTCTTTCCAATAGGATAATAATATCTCAGGGATTAGAACAGGATACCATATTTGGATGGATGTTGGTTTCTACTAATGCTTTTATTATGGCTTTATTATATGCATCTTCAACTTTCAAGCTAGTCTGAAATTGCTTTGCTCGCTTGACTAGCTAGCTACTTTCTGAAAAGTAAAGTGGAGTCAAAAGGGACACATGATTCCTTTCACTCCATTGCAATTGTGAATCAATATCTATCAATATAAAGAAGCAGCCACTAGCTAAGCAGAGTTTCAGTGGGATGCCTAAATAAATAATACTCTAATTGAAAGGAAGAAAGGAAGGAAGGAAGCAAGACTGACCAGCCAGTGCCAGCCTCCAAGGCCAACAGCCTTCTTGACCACACCCTATAGGCCGACCAGCACGGACTTTGTTCGGTTGTTACCGGTGATGACGACCTTGGTGTGCCTGGGCAGCACGGTGAGCTCCTCGTCGCCGCTCTCGTAACAGGACAGCGACAGCATCCGCGAAGAACAGACATCGGTCCCCATCATCATACTGCTTCACCGGCCTGATGTCGTCTCCCTGCTGAAACAAAGGCGTGGCACCAAATTCAGTTAATCAATACACACACAGCCAGCTTAACACAAGGAATACAGTAGAGAGCACCATGAACCCAAAAGTTGCCAAAATCAGCTCAAGATTCCCAGCAGAGTGCATGGATATCAAGTTGATTAATTATAGCAGCGCGTAAGAATTTGAAGATTTGCAGCTGACTGCATGAATCTCAAGATTTATTATAGCAGAGTGCAAAAGTGAAGCATCTGATATCTGAAGGAGTGGTGAACACTGAACAGTTGATGCAGTTACATAAATCCAAAGCCATACCAAGTTACTTACTGGCAGCAAGAAGGGATCACTTTATAAACACAGTCATTAAGAAGACTGATCATCATAAGGGGAATCCAATTCACAGTCCAAATGCTATCATGTAGTGCTAATAACACACAATTCACAAATGCTATCATGGGAGGAGAGGAGATTTCAAACGGATTGACAGCAACCATCCACTGACCATGATGGCGATGAACCGGTAAAGGCAATACTAACTCAGCAGGACCCGCCACCAGCCAGGCAGCCAGCTGCATATGAATTGCCTGTTACTTGCTGGGGTAGCAATCCTGAAAGCAATGTGTCTACCAAGTTATAATACTACACTGCACTACAATAGCTGCTGGGCTGGTAGCAAGCATAAGCATGTGAAGGAAGCAGTAAATCCCGATCGGATCGGATCAAATTGAATTGCCCAGAGTAATCTAGGTTGCTTCTGATTGACAGTAAAATTATGGATCCTGAATCTAACCAAGATTACCTGCACGAATTTACAAAGAATGGATTGGAAGCACTAGTAGTATGAGCTTTATGCAAGTTGGGAGGGGGTTTGCACTGAGGATCTATTTAGGCTGTCAATCTAGGAGCTTGAATTCTCAAGATTGATCTGGCAGCGGATCAGGATGAAACAAATAAATAAATAAAGTGGGAATACAATACAATACAATACAATGGTTGAATTCCTTCACAGACCGGATAGGTTCAAGATCGAAAATTGACTCGCTTTTTTTTAATTAAAGCAGAGTAGTTGGGATGGAAATTATCAATTGGTGTAGTGGGCGTAGATTCAGAATCGAATTGTAGATGGAAATTGGAATGCACAACAAGACATGGTAATAAGTTTGCCCGAGCGAGCGAAATTACTTAGTGGATGCAAAGTTTCAGACAATATGTATGTTCGTACCTGGACTGGAAATGCTGCTGGACCCCATGGAACAGCTGCTCCTCTGATGGAGTCGGGTTCATGCTCACCTGCACACATTTTTTTCACCATCCACAGTAAATATCATATCAGAAATGAATCAAATGCTTATCATGGACTCTATTGTTTGCTGCTCAAGAATTATAACATATAGGTGGATAGGATGCTAGTGCTTACAAGGTTGAGGTGCTTCCAGTATCTCCATAGTGTGGGTATTCCAAGCTTTGTCAGGTTCACTCTCTGCAACAACATAAAACAGAATGAATATCCTTGGATGGATCAGCATAATTGCCGCGGCACAGACAGACAGACAGACAGACAGACAGGATACTGAATACAACAAGAATCAAATTATCTCTGCCTTGTCAAACAAATTAGTCACGAGTTTAGCAAAAGCAATGACAATGAGAACAACTTGACTACACTGACAGATCCTACCTAACTAACCATGGCCCATTGCCATGTGATCCCAGTCAGCAGGATAACAGGACTTTCATCATACTCCTCTGTAAAGAAATATTAAGACCTTTTAGATCACTAAAGTAGTGGCCTAAATGGTCTTATATTTCTTTACAGAGGGAGCACTATTTATATATGGCCCAATCTCATCTTTGAGACACAAATTACTTGTCATGTCGTGATTAGTTTGCGGGGATAGTGACAGTGATTAATTACCGCTCGCAGCTCCGAGGTCGAGTGAAGATTGGCCCGGCTGCTGGACGTCGTCATGCAGGAAGACCATGGTCTTGTGTGCCGGACCCTTGGCTTTGTTGGCTTCTGGTACTCGATGCTCGCTGTAAGCAAACAAACAAGAAGAAAACAGTTAGTCACTTGTGCTATTGGTTATTCAAGGAGTTGACTCTCCCTCGGGTGCCATGCCATCACCTACAAGAGTACCCACTGTGCAATCCATACAATCCCTGCAGAAACTTGATCGCTTGTAAGGCGGCCTATTCGTATGCACCCATGCATCCCAGGCACCCAGAGCTCCAGAAGAACCTCCTCCGCGGCACCAAGGAAATGCCATCCCCAGGATAAAGTGCACACGAGCACCCCAAGCAGCCGTCACACACGTGCAAACCTAAAGGGAAACAACCATCACTCTATGCCCAACGAGATTGTCTTTGGTAAGTACAACTCCCCTCCGAAGGTACCACATAAATATTTTGACTTTTAATGGAATCTTAGACCTTCATATTTTCTTGTTATTTTCCACCGGGACCTCTTAATGCATGAGCGCATGGTACATAGAGTCAACTGTGAAGGACCCAGATGAGGAAGTATCAGGTGATATCATGAGTTAGATGCTATCCTAGGGTCATAAAAGAAGCTGTTGCAACTTTTCGGAAACACACTTGTGAAAACTGATATTTACGCACAAGTCCAGAAGTTCGTGTAGTGACCCTAGTATCCCAGATCCAACGGCTGACTTCATCTCGTATCGTGGGAGCACCTAACGCACGGTATCACCTGGTACTTCCTCGGACCCAGATGTAGTGAGATTCTAGCGAAACACATCTCATCCTTGTGTCAGGTTAATCAAATCCAAACGAGATAGAAGATTTTGCCATGACATAAGATGAGGGCCAATCAAATCTCGCCTGAAAGAAATATTCGGCGGGAATGAACTGAGCACCTGTGCAAGAGTATCATTCTTATCGCGAACAATGCGGTACAATGCGGGATATTGTTCTCGGAGGCTGGCATTGCCTAGCCAGATGTCCTCCCAGAAACGAATTTCTGACCCGTCTTTAATCGTGAATGATCCAAAACAGAAAAGATGTTTCTTTGCCGCCATTAGACCAGCCCAAAAGTGTAAGTCACCAGGTTTTCAATAGGCTTGAGACACGGCCTTTTGACCTAGATACTTGTTGCACAGGAGGGTTTGCCAAACGACATCCTCAGTAAGTAATTTGAATAACCATTTACTAAGTAAGGTATCATTCTTGACTCGCAGGTCATGAATACCAAGGCCACCTTGATCTTTTGGCCTACAAACCACACTCCATTTGACCAACATGTACCTTTTCTTTTCACTCTCTCCTTGACAAAAGAACTTGGATCTGAGATAATCTAGCCTTTGCAAGACCCCTTTAGGGAGTTGAAAAATGGAAAATATATAAAGAACCATATTTGTGAGGACAGAATTGTTCAAGACCAACCGTCCTCCAACACAGAGCGATTCGCCTTTCCAACTGCTCAACCTTTTCTCTAAGCGCTCCTCAATATGTTTCCACTCCGCATTGGTGAGATGCAGGTAATGTATCAGAATTCCTAAATATTTTATTAGAAATTGGCCTTGCGCACAACCAAACAGGTCAAGACAACCAGCCGCCGCCTCACTGGCTTCCCTAAAGCAGAAAAAATCACTTTTATGGAAGTTAATTTTAAGGCCCGACATTTGCTCAAATGCTGAAAGCAAAAGTTCCAAGTTTCGAGCCTTATCCAGGTCATGTTCCATAAAAAGAATTGTATCATCAGCTTATTACAGAACAGAGAGTCCACCATCCACAAGGTGTGGCACTACAACTGTAGTTTGATCGTCCTGCTTGGCGCGTTCAATCAAGATAACCAGCATGTCAGCAACATTTTTAAATAACATTGGAGACATTGAGTCACCCTGACGTAGACCTTTTTTTTGTTTGAAATACATCATCATTGACTTTGACAGCCATACTACCTCCAGTAACAAAATTTTGGATCCACTGGCACTTATCAGAGAATCCTTTTCTCAGGGCCTGTTGAAGGAAAGACCAGTTGACCTTGTCTAGGCCTTTTCAAAGTCAATTTTGAAAACTACTCCACTCATGTTTTGCACTATAGAAGTGAATGTTTTGCACTATAGATAGTGTTTGGTATTCCCCTAATAAAGTAGTCTATAATATTTCATGTTAGAATTCTAGAGCATGGGGCTAGAAAATGGATAAGAGGTGCTTACTGATTAAATTTTACAAAGCTTTGATTGCGTAGAAAGACAAATGAGTTTCTAGCAGGCCCGTATAATGCCTGGCCCGCAAAATAACCAGAAAATTACGGGTTCGCATGAAAAAGCTGCCCGATCAGACCCTATATCGGGCTGTGACCTGTAAAATTTTGTGATGCAAGTTTATTCCGCCGTTTACTCCTCTATATTTTACAGATTGGTTAGAGTTGGCCTTAGGACAAGATGATGCTCATCAGACCAGGAAGATATTTCTATGCCTTTCTTCACCTGGGTTCTTTCCTGCCCAAAAGTCCAAAGATCAATGTTTTGGCACTTATTAACAAAATTCATTTTCTCTCAAATTTTGTTACTTATGCCAACGGCTATGCGGGGTCTGCTCGGCCGCAGCCCGCGTCGGCCCGCAAAATCGTTTTTTCGCAAACTGTAAACGAGTTTTATGGGTCGACGTTTTACGGGATCCGCTAGAGATGCTCTAATGATTCGGCCCTTTTTCTTTTTTCTTTTTTTAAATAATACAATGCTTCGGTCCTAGTACACTGTTTCAGGCTACACGGTTTAATCAGCCTACGCTTCTTGCAATGCTTTGTCTTTGCGAGAAGTTACACTGTTTAATCAGTGCACTCGCGGCAGGCCAGGACAAGCATGCATACATGTGGTGCTTTCTCTCCCTCTTTCTGATGCCTCCTTCTCCTGCGCAAAGTCCTTTTTACCGGAGCCGGGAGCTACCGGTGGTTCCCCAACCAATGAAAGCATGCCATCTTAAAGGTTGTCAGAAGTTGTATATATGTATTGCGTTATTTCCTTCATTTAGGTCAGTGTATTCCATCAGATTGAGTCCACCCACATGATTTGATCAGTTGGGCCCACCCACGTGATTTCAACCACAACCCTCACTGTACTCCTGGGGCATGTCTCACTTCACACACAGACAGCTATACTCACATAGCAATGTCAGCTTTATTTTTTCAACAGATCACCCTCTCTCACTTAATTGATTTAAAATATTTCAAAACACATATTTGAATTTTAAAACTATTTATTTTTCAAATTTCATGGAACTGATTTGTTTTCTTAAAAAACATATTTCAATTCTTTCAAAAACATATTTCACTAAAGCGTGAAACTTGTATTACAAAAGAGTGTAATTTCATATTTTTCAATACATATCTCATTGAAATAATAAGTTACAAATATGAGAAGTAGCAGTTTCATATATTTTGCACAGCTCAACTAAACATAGCTATTTCAATTCATATCTCACTGAAAATCATTCCAATCATTTTGAGAAATATATAATACTTCCACAAACTGAAATAATCCAGTTTCACCAGATTGAAATGTAAATTTCACATATATTCCACAAATCATTTCACATAAATTTGTTTCACAACTTGCAACACCACAATCAAATATATTACAGGGAAGTAATTACATATATTTCAGAGAATAATTTCATATATTACACAGAAATGAGTTTCACAACTTGCACCAACAAATTGAAACATAAATTTCATAGATCTTGCACAGATCAACCACACACAGGTACATAGATATCAGCAAAATGAGTTTCAGCAAATATCATTTGCACAGATATGCACAATCTGTAGGGATTTATCTGTGTGAGGACATCAAGTAGTTATTTATACTAACTACTACGAGCAAGAACTGACTAAGAGGATAGCAATTACGAAATTTTACTGATCTTCGTCCTCCTTGCCAGATCCCAGGGGAGTGGTGGCAGAGGCGCTCCTCAACACTGGCCGTCGACATCGTGCGGATCTGGACGACGACGTCGAGTGGATCTGGTCGATGCAGGGTACGAGCGCTGACCGGGCTAGATGGGGACGAACCTGTCTCGCTGGATCTCATTGGAGCATGAGGGCTTTTGTACTTGTACGCGTGGTGGTCGCCATGGCCGGCGCCGGCCGGGGAAGGAGGATCCAGCGGCGGGGGGGGTGGGGGGGGGCGGCGCCCTCGCTCATGACGGCGTCCGACAGCGACGTCCAGACGGCGGGGGCGGCCGCGGGGTCGGGGGCCGTCCAGGTGAGAAGCTGGGCACGAAGAGGAACGGCGCCGGCGGCCGTGAGGGAGAGGACGAGCGTGGCGGCGCCGGCCATGGGTGAGAGGAGGCGAGCCAGTGTGCGGGATCGAGAGGATATGGGATCGAGACGTGGGTTCCATCTTGTATTGCATCTGTATAGGGGACAGTTCTTTTGGGCGATTCTACCAAAATCGCCCCTCTCTTTAGCTTCTTCCAGAATCACTATTTTATATGTTTTTTACAATCCTAGCTAATTAGATTTTAATTAGATATAATTATAAAAAATTATGAAATGACGATTCTGGAAGAAGCTGAGGAGGAGGGTGATTCTGAGAGAATCGCTGAAAAGAACTGGCCCTAGGTCTCGTATACTGGAATCGGTGGGGAAAAAGAAATTTTGTGGGGTCCAGCCGCACGAATCTAGAAGCATTGCGAACGGTGGATTTTCAACCGGTAGCTCCTGAACCGGTAAAATAACTTAGTTGCTCCTCCTGTCTCTTCGCCTTCTACATCTCCGGCCATCCGCCTCTTCTCTTCCCGAGTTAATTGACAGAGGTATCATAATTAGGGCATTAGATGCGGATTGATGCTACTTTTCGTAATTTTTACATGTTTGGAGCAGTTTGTTACAAAATAGTCTAAACCGCATATAACAGTGTATTGATGGTGTATCTGACGGTTGGGGCCCGCCTGTCAGGTGCTGACGTGGCTTGTTCTTTTGTAAAAAAGACCTTCATTTTTTATTTAACCAGCCGCACGAATCTAGAAGCATTGTGAACGGTGGATTTTCAACCGGTAGCTCCTGAACCGGTAAAATAACTTAGTCGCTCCTCCTGTCTCTTCGCCTTCTACATCTCCGGCCATCCGCCTCTTCTCTTCCCGAGTTAATTGACAGAGGTATCATAATTAGGGCATTAGATGCGGATTGATACTACTTTTCGTAATTTTTATATGTTTGGAGCAGTTTGTTGCAAAATAGTCTAAACCGCATATAACCGTGTATTGATGGTGTATCTGACGGTTGGGGCCCGCCTGTCAGGTGCTGACGTGGCTTGTTCTTTTGTAAAAAAGACCTTCACTTTTTATTTAACCACGCATCCATCCCATATTAGCCGAAAAAGGGCCTGCCAGAAAAAAAATTCCGACAAAACTACTTAGCGCGAGCGCGGCGATGATTCGAACCCGCGGCGGGGAGTTCCAAGCGTGGCTACTGCTCCGGCTATGGGCGGCGGCGGTGGCGAGGTGGCTCGGCTCTCTAGGTGTGGAGGCTTTAATTCGCCGTGCCGGCATCACGGCAGCTCGGCGGGCGGGCTGCGGCGACAGCTGGCTTTCCGACGTCGGCTCGTTTTGACCTTCGATCCCTCACCTTGTCGTCCGGCCGCTATCTTCCTCAAGGGTTGGCCCTCCCCCCAACTGCGGTCCGTCACTCGTCTCGCACCCGGTAGCATGACCTAACTCGTCTCGCGCCCGGCAACAGGAGGGGCCGCCCCAGAAATATGATACGCACACTGCCTATGGCCCGAAGAATACCCAAAATCCGAGAAGCTAAAAGAGACACGAAAGAAAACATATATAAAAAAAAGATCCGAAGTATAAAAGGTTATACATGTGCCATATGAAGCAAAAGGTGTAGTAGCGCTGAGCTATACAACCCGAAAAATACCCAAAATCTGAGAAAAGCTAAAAGAGACACGAAAAAATAACAAAATGAACCGAAGTATAAAAGGCTATATCTGTGCCATATGAAGCAAAGGGTGTAGTAGCGCCTGACTATACGGTCCGAAGAATACCTAAAATATGAGAAAAACTAAAAGAGACGTGAAAAAAACATATGTGAAAAAAAATAACGAAATGATCCGAAGTATAAAAGGCAATATGTGTGCCATATTGTAACACCCCGGATGTAACTTTCCATATTTGTCCTCCAACTCTTGCCGTTTCCGGCGTTAAGTTATTTTATTTCCTCGGATTCGGGTTCTTGATAAGCTCAGGGAACATCAGTTCTATGCCAAATTCTCCAAGTGTGAATTTTGGCTCGATGAGGTTCTTTATCTTGGTCATACCATCTCTGCCAAGGGCATTGCCGTGAATCCGGTGTCTGCAATTGTGAATTGGGAACCTTCTCAGAATGTGAAACAACTCCGCAGTTTTCTCGGTCTCGCAAGCTATTGCCGAAGATTCGTTGAAAACTTTTCCAAGATCGCGAAGCCTCTCTCTAATCTTCTTCAGAGGCACGTCAAGTACGTTTGGTCTCCGGAGTGTGATATTGCTTTCAACACTTTGAAAGAGAAATTGATCACTGCTCCAGTTCTGACTCCGCCTAATGAATCCAAGCCGTACGAGGTCTTTTGTGATGCCTCTCTCCAAGGTCTTGGCGCAGTATTGATGCAAGAGAAGAAAGTTGTTGCTTATACATCTCGCCAGTTGAAGCCTAATGAGAAGAACTACCCCACTCATGATCTCGAGTTGGCAGCAGTTGTGCATGCTCTTTTGACTTGGAGACATCTTCTATTGGGAAGAAAAGTGGACATTTTCACTGATCACAAGAGTCTCAAGTACATCTTCACTCAGCCTAATCTCAACCTCAGGCAAACTCGATGGGTCGAAATGATTCAAGAGTATAATCCGAGTATTGAGTACACTCCAGGCAAGGCTAATGTGATTGCTGACGCTTTGAGCAGAAAGGCTTACTGCAACAGTCTGATCCTTAAGCCTTATCAACCCGAGCTTTGTGAAGCTTTCCGCAAGCTTAACCTGCAAGTTGTTCCTCAAGGTTTCCTCGCCAACCTTCAAGTCTCTCCTACCTTGGAAGACCAGATTCGCCAAGCGCAACTTCTTGATGCTATGGTGAAAAAGGTGAAGATTGGGATTGCCAAGAGTCAGTCCAAGTACAAGTGCTACCGCCTTGATGACAAGGACACTCTCTTCTTCGAGGATCGTATTGTTGTGCCCAAAGGTGACCTTCGTAAAGTGATCATGAACGAGGATCACAATTCTCTCCTCTCCATCCACCCTGGGAGCACGAAGATGTATCAGGACCTTAAGCAAGCTTATTGGTGGACTCGAATGAAGCGCTAGATCGCTCAATTCGTGAATGAATGTGATGTCTGCAGAAGAGTGAAGGCAGAACACCAAAGGCCAGCAGGTCTCCTCCAACCTCTTGCCATTCCAGAATGGAAGTTTGACCACATTGACATGGACTTCGTGACTGGGTTTCCAAAGTCCAAGCGTGGCAATGATGCTATATTCGTTGTCATCGACAAACTCACCAAAGTGGCTCACTTTCTGCCTATCAAAGAGTCGATCACTGCAGCTCAATTGGCAGAACTCTATACCTCTCGCATTGTCTCTCTGCACGGTGTTCCTCAAGTGCTCTCTTCAGACCGTGGCAGCATCTTTACCTCGAAGTTTTGGGATTCTTTCCAGAAGGCCATGGGCACAAACATCCGATTCAGCACAGCTTTCCATCCTCAAACAAGTGGTCAAGTCGAGCGTGTCAACCAGATTCTTGAAGATATGCTCAGGGCTTGTGTGATCTCCTTCGGCATGAAGTGGGAGGATTGTCTTCCTTATGCTGAATTCTCCTACAACACAGTTTTCAAGCAAGTTCGGGCAAGGCCCCTTTTGAAATTCTGTATGGCAGGAAGTGCCGTACCCCTCTCAACTGGTCTGGAACCGGTGAACGTCAGCTTTTTGGTAATGACTTAATCACAGAAGCAGAAGAAATGTGCAAAGTCATTTGTGATAACCTCAAAGCAGCCCAATCCCGTCAGAAGAGCTACTATGATAGTAAGCACCGTGATTTGGCTTTCGAGATCGGAGATCTTGTTTACCTCCGTGTCTCTCCTATGAAATGTACTCGTCGCTTCGGTATCAAAGGGAAGCTTGCCCCTAGATACGTGGGACCTTTCAAGATTGTCAACAAGAGAGGCGACCTCGCCTATCAACTCGAGCTTCCTTCAAACTTTGCAAATGTTCATGACGTGTTCCATGTCTCTCAGCTTCGAAAGTGCTTCAAGACTCCTGACCGCACCGTCAACTTCGAGGACATTGAGCTCCAAGAAGATCTCTCTTATCGTGAACACCCAGTTGCTATTCTTGAAGAGACTGAACGCAAGACTCGCAACAAGTCAATCAAATTTCTCAAAGTCAAGTGGTCACACCATTCCGACCATGAAGCTACCTGGGAACGCGAGGATCACCTCCGTTCTGAGTACCCGGAGTTCTTTCAGTCCTAGATCTTGGGACGAGATCCTTTCGTAGTGGTGGAGTGTTGTAACACCCCGGATGTAACTTTCCATATTTGTACTCCAACTCTTGCCGTTTCCGGCGTTAAGTTATTTTATTTCCTCGGGTTCGGGTCTTTGGCTCCGTGTGTTGTTGGGTCTTTGTCTCCGTGTGTTGTTGTCGTTGTCATGCATCTCATATCATGTCATCATGTGCATTGCATTTGCATACGTGTTCGTCTCATGCATTCGAGCATTTTCCCCGCTGTCTGTTTTGCATTCCGGCGCTCCGTTCTCCTCCGGTGGTCATTTCTAGCTTTCTTTCGTGTGTGGGGATTAAACATTTCCGTATTGGACCGAGACTTGCCAAGCGGCCTTGGTTTACTACAGGTAGACCGCCCTGTCAAGTTTCGTTCCATTTGGACTTCGTTTGATACTCCAACGGTTAACCGAGGGACCGAAAAGGCCTCGTGTGTGTTGCAGCCCAACACCCCTCAAATTTGGCCCAAAACCCACCAAACTCTGCTCCATGTCCTAGAGCGTTCGATCACGATCGCGTGGCCGAAAACCGCACCTCATTTGGACTCTCCTAGCTCCCCCTATGCCTATATACACACCCCCCTCCAAAAATTCGCGGATCCCCCTCCTCAAACCCTAAAAAAATCCCTCGGCTCCGCCGCCGGACAACGTCCGCGCGAGCCGGACGTGTCCGGATTCCGCCGCCGCCAATCCCGCATCGCCATGTGGCAGGCGCCACCCACCGCCGCCACCGGCCCGCCCGAGCCCGCGGGAGGCCCCCGCAGCCCAGGTCGGCGCCGCCGCCGCCCGACTTCTTCCTCCTCCCGCGCTCCCGAGCGACCGCCGCCTCCTTCACCGGCTCCGGCCACCGGGAGCCGCGCCGCCGCCGCCCTTCGCAAACTCCGGCCGCCCGAGGCGCCCGGGTTGCCGCACCGGACCGCCCCGCGCCGCGACTCGCCCCCACCGGACCTCCTCGCCGCGGCCATTGCCGGCCAGCGCCGCCCCGGCTTCCTCCCCTCGCCACCCGCACCTTCTCCGGCCTCCCTCGTCTACTCCGGCCACCACCGCGGCCATTTCCGAGGACCTCGGCGCGGATTGCTACAGTAACTGCTACAGTACCGGGTGCAGGTCCAGATCTAAAAAAAACCCTAGGGTTGACTTTCCCCCTCTACCATCATTTTTTATGCAAACTTTGACCTATGATATCTCCGCATCCGTAGCTCCGATTTGGGCATAAGCATATCAAAATGTTCGTCTCGATGAGTACATCATTTCATTCCATTGCATCATTTTCATTTGAGTTTATCTTGATGCCCGAGATTCTGTTAGAAGAGGCCTTCATGAGTTAGTTGTCAGATCTGCTTGTTCATCTTAGACTTTTGTCATTTTTGCCATGATTATTGTGTGCATGATATGCCTGTGAGTCCTACATATGTTTTGTTAAGGATTTTGTTATCTTTCCAGAGGTGCAACCCATGCATTTTTGTGATGTGTGTGGTGACTTGTGCAAGCTTGCAAAGTGAGGCACCCGGTAAATCTGTTTTCAGGGACTTAGTAGTTTTCACTAAGTCTGGGATTATTTAGTTCATGATGCCATATGTTCATGCTAGTTCCTAGTGATCCGTGCCTCATTTGAGGATGATCAGTAAGGGAGTTTTGTTAATGTTGTAGTGATCTATCCATCCATGTCTTTGTTTGCAATTATGGAGCACCCTAGCTTGAGTCAATCGAGCTCTACTTTTGCTTCGTTGTGAATCTGGGCAGATCGTCAACTTGTTTGCGATTTTGCCGATGTTATTGTAGTTGATCCGTGCATGCTATGCCATTGTTCTCATGTCTCTTGCATTCTTAATGGATGTATGCTTGCCTTTCCATGACTTGCACCGTTGGTGAGTGCATCGAGCTCGTAAACATGCCTTCGTGAGTTATGTTCAGCATGTCCCAGTTTTCACTAAGTCTGAAAACTGATTATGTTTTTGCTATGTTCGTGTGCTTGTTAGTATATTTGATCCCTTTTGGCTCAAGGTCACTAAGGGACTTTTGTTAAGCTTGTTGAGTAGCTCCATGCCATGTCTTTCTTTGTCATGTTCAGGTCCTGTAGCATGTTGTTTTGTTGCTCCGAAGAGGGCTATATGATCTGAAATTCCAGACAAGTGTTAATTTCACTAAGTCTGAGATCTGTTTTGTATTTTTTTTGCCATGCTTGTTTGAACCTGTTAATGGATGAATTGGCCGTAGCTCAGTGCTAGACTTTTGTTAAGCATCTTGTGTGCATCCCTGCCATGTATTTTGTTGTCATGTTTGGGTGCTGTAGCATGTTCATTCATTGCATTTAGATGCCTACTTGCTGTAAATCGCAGACCGGTGTCATTTTTGAATCGCTTGCCATTTCCAAACCGTAACTCCGATTCCGGCGTTTTATATCGTTTTCAAGCGATTTCATCTCATCTTTCCAGTGGCACACTTGGATTCTCAAGTTGAGGCCAGTTCATGCATTTCCTGTCATATCTTGCATTTGCATCCCGCATCGCATCCCGCATATCATATCATCATTTCATCATATTGCTTGGTCTTGCACGTGGTTGATTGTATCCTTGTTGCTTGTTTGTCTTGTTTGGGTAGAGCCGGGAGACGAGTTCGCTAACGAGGAGCCCGTTGAGTTTGCTTTGAGGATCCAGTCAACTCTACAACTGTGCAGGCAAGATGATCATACCCTCGAAATCACTACTATCTTTGCTATGCTAGTTTGCTCGCTCTTTTTCTATGCCAATTGCTACGATGCCTACCACTTGCTTTGCTACGATGCCTACCACTTGCTTGCCAGCCTCCTAAACTGCCATGTCAAACCTCTAACCCACCATTTTCCTAGCAAACCGTTGATTGGCTATGTTACCGCTTTGCTCAGCCCCTCTTATAGCGTTGCTAGTTGCAGGTGAAGATTGGAGACCGTTCCTTGTTGGAACATTTATTTACTTGTTGGGATATCATTATATTGCCATGTTATCTTAATGCATCTATATACTTGGTAAAGGGTGGAAGGCTCGGCCTCTCGCCTAGTGTTTTGTTCCACTCTTGCCGCCCTAGTTTCCGTCATATCGGTGTTATGTTCCCGGATTTTTGTGTTCCTTACGCGGTTGGGTTATAATGGGAACCCCTTGATATTTCGCCTTGATTAAAGCTTTTCCAGCAATGCTCAACCTTGGTTTTACCATTTGCCACCTAGCCTTTTCTTTCCCTTGGGTTCTGCAGACTCAAGGGTCATCTTATTTTAACCCCCCGGGCCAGTGCTCCTCTTAGTGTTGATCCACCTGTCAGCTACCGGTGGCCACCAGGGGCAACTCTGTGCTGGCCTACCCGTACCTAAGACAATCTGAGTGTGCCCTGAGAAAGAGATATGTGCAGCTCCTATCGGGATTTGTCGGCACATTCGGGCGGTGTTGCTAGTCTTGTTTTAACCTGTCGAAGTGTCTTGAATTACCGAGATACCGAGTCTGATCGGAACATCTTGGGAGGAGGTCTATTCCTTCGTTGACCGTGAGAGCTTGTCATGGGCTAAGTTGGGACTCCCCTGCAGGGATTGAACTTTCGAAAGTCGTGCCCGCGGTTATGGGCAGATGGGAATTTGTTAATGTCCTGTTGTAGATAACTTGAACCTTAATTAATTAAAACGAATCAACTGAGTGTGTTACCGTGATGGCCTCTTCTCGGCGGAGTCCGGGAAGTGGACACGGTGTTGGAGTTGTGCAGGTTGTTCTATAGCTTCTCGCTCGCGCTTTGCCTCCTCTTCTCGCTCTCCTTTGCGAATAAGTTAGCCACCAGACTTGCTAGTCGCTTGCTGCAGCTCCACCCATATTTTACCTTGCCTTACCTATAAGCTTGAATAGTCTTGATCACGAGGGTGCGAGATTGCTGAGTCCCTGTGGCTCACAGATTACTATTACACCAGATGCAGGGCCTGATGATTCCGCTCCAGGAGACGCGTATGAGCTCAAGTGGGAGTTCGACGAAGACTCTCAACGATACTACGTTTCCTTTCCCGATGATCAGTAGTGGTGCCCAGTTGGGGGTGATTGGGACCGTGTCGCATGTTGGGTTCTCTTTTATTTTGGCGCCGTAGTCGGGCCATGAGTGTTTGGTTGATGTAATATTATTTATGTACTTGATTGACGTGGCGAGTGTAAGCCAACTATGTTATCTCCCCCTTTTATTATTATTACATGGGATGTTGTGAAGATTGCCTAACTTGCGACATATGCCTTCAATGCGATTATGTCTCTAAGTCGTGCCTCGACACGTGGGAGCTATAGTCGCATTGAGGGTGTTACAAGTTGGTAATCAGAGCCTTCCCCGACCTTAGGAGCCCCATTACTTGATCGTTCTTAGCGGCCGAGTTGTGTCTAGAAAAATGTTTTGAGTCTTTAGGAATTATATATCGGAGAGATTAGGAATTCTTTTACTTCCCAGTCTCCTCATCGCTCTGGTAAGGTATCCTGACGTAGAGTTTTGACTCTTCTCTTCTCAAATTTCACTAAATTTTTTTTAGGATCACGCGGGTATCTTGGAATCGTTCCGATGGTTTTATGATGAGAACATTGTCTTGGTGCCTCCTGTCAGGGGTTTAGTGGAAGTGTCTCGGGGAGTTGAGCTCTGAGGTGTTGTCATCATAATTTTATCGTTGCAGTTCTGGAATACCTGAGTCTAGTACGCCGACATCGAAAATCTCTTTTATGCAGTTCATTGGTGAGATAACCTCGACGCCACCCAGTACTGGGGCGGGAGTTCGGGAGTATCGCCATAACTTGTATAACGGATGCTTTTCGAAGGTTGAGGTAGATGGTTTCCGAAGGTTTCTTGGTTATGTGTTGAAGGACGGATACAACTGGATGTAGGATTTGTTAGTTTGGGTGAGATATTATGCTTCCCCTGTATCCCCAACACTTGATTGCATAACCGGAAAGGTTCGGGAGTTTCATAGGTGGGAATTCTAGTAGCTCTAGTTCTTCTTCTACGGATAATGGTTTGAGATTGGGATTTCTTACCAATTATTCGTTCTTGATCCGTACCTTGTTGATTTATTTCTCTACCTTAATTCTACGTGGCTTCTCAATTTATGGATATGTGACCATTTCAAGAGGAATGCATTCGTTCATTTTGTTCGGATGTGAAGACTATATGTTGCAATTTTCATTCCGTTGGATTCAGCTTCAATATTTTATCTATCAAGGTGCTAATGGTGGTCACCCTCTTCAGGATGGCTCCTCCAACGCGCACGACTCCGAATCCTGATCCGCCACCACCTCCACCTCCTCCAGAGGCATGGCAAGCTGTGATGGCCGCAACCAATGCAAACACACAGTTGATCATGCAAATTCTCCAAGAGCGCAATCAAGGCAGTCAAGGGAATCAAGGCAGCAATCGGAGTCACTTTGCTACACTCAACCAGTTCCTTGCTAACGGGCCAAAGACTTTCAGCAATTGTGTTGAGGCAACCGATGCTGACGATTGGCTTGTGGATCTGCGTAAGCATTTCGAGTGCAGTAACGTCAGGCCTGAGGACTTTGTTAAGTTCGCTTCCTTCCAACTCAAAGATCAAGCTGCAGAATGGTTCCAGCAGTACAAGGACTCCAGAGGTGGACGTGTTATCACTTGGAATGATTTCCGTCGAGATTTCCGAGCTCATCATATTCCGCAGAGCGTGGTTGAAAGCAAGCGTGAGGAATTCCGCAATCTGAAGCAAGGCTCTTTGTCTGTCTATGACTACAACAAGTTGTTCCAGAAGCTTGCCCGCTTTGCCAAGCAGGACGTGCCTGATGAGAAGAGCATGATATATCAGTTCAGGTGTGGTCTCAGAGAAGAAATTCAGCTAGCTCCTGTCCTCTTTGAGCCCTTGAGATACGATGAGTTCTACAACATGGCGCTGAAGCAAGAGGCTGCTCATTTGAGGTGTGATGCTTCCAAGAAGCGAGTCAGAGATGTTACTCCGTCTTCCTCTACTCAAGTGGCCAAGCAGCAGAAGTTTTGGCTTCCTCCTCTTCCGTTCCGTCAGCCGTATCAGCAGAAGAGTAAAGGTGGCAGTGGTTCTTCCCACCCACCCAACCCTGGCCTTCAGAACAAGACTTCGTCTCAAGCTCCAAGATCGAGTGCTCCATATCACCGTCCGCCTTCAGAGGTCACGTGCAACAAGTGCCAACAGAAGGGTCACTATGCCAACAAGTGTCTCAACCAGAGGCGTCTTCCTCCTCCTCCTCCTGTCAGATCGGCAAGTACAGCTGTGGTCAAGCATAACCCCAAGCATGCCAAGGTCAATTTGATGAATGCAGCTCAGGCAGAGGACTCGTCAGATGTGATCATGGGTAACCTTCCTGTTAATGATATTCCTGCAAAAGTTCTTTTTGACACGGGTGCATCGCATTGTTTCATCTCGAGACCGTTTTCATCTAAGCATGGTTTGCCTTTGCAAATTTTGCCTAGTCCTTTAGCAGTTGTCTCTCCCAGTAAGCGCATGCATGCTAACTCCATTGCTCCGGATGTTACTATCACTTTGGGTGACTACAAGTTTCTATCTTCTCCAACGGTTCTCGGTGACTCGGATATTGATCTTATTCTCGGGATGGATTGGCTTTCTAAGCACAAGGCTCAGCTTGATTGTGCAGCCAGGCAGATTCAATTGACTCATTCATCTGAGGATGTAATTGTCTTTGCCGCTCGGGATAATACTATCCGTCTGTTTTCTCTCAATGAGAAGGGTGAATTGGATGCCATCTCTCAAATTCTAGTCGTTTGCGAATATCAAGACGTCTTTCCAGAAGAGCTTCCAGGAATGCCTCCGCACCGGCCAGTTGAATTCGTTATTGAACTTGAGCCTGGCACGGAACCTGTGTGCAAACGTCCTTACAAGCTCGGACCTGAAGAGTTGAAGGAGCTGAAGAAGCAACTTGATATGCAAGAGAAAATGGGTCTCATCCGTCCTAGTTCTTCTCCGTGGGGTTGTGGTGTTCTTTTTGTGAAGAAGAAGGATGGAACGGACCGACTTTGTGTTGATTACCGTCCAGTGAACAAGAAGACCATCAAGAACAAATACCCTCTTCATGGATCGATCCGCATCCAACTGTTAGATACACCATCAATACACTGGTATACGCGGTTTAGACTATTTTGCAACAGATTGCCCCAGATATGGTACTGACATAGAAAAATTATGAAAAGTTGCACCAATCCGCATCCAATGCCTCAATTGTGATACCTCTGTGCAATTAACTCTCTCTTCCCTGTCATGCTCATCCTCATCACCTCATGGATCGATCCTAGCCAGTTGTGGTAAAAGTAAAACAGCCAGTCTCTACAAGTCATCGAGCTTGTGCATGCATGGTAGCCTGCTTGTGCTTGTGGAGGACAGCATGCTCACTGAGAGCGGCGTCCTGGACAATTAACTAACTGCTCGCTTGGGAACGGCGGCGTCCACCCACACTACACAGTGTTCCCGCGGAGGTGCGCCGGCCGTCCAGCAGGAGGACGTAGCGGCGTCGTCCATCCGCACGACAGCGTCCCCACGGAGGGCGGAGTCCTGCGCGCTACCGGACGGCGTCATCCACCTACACGACGGCGGCGCACGACAGAGTCCCCACGGAGGGCGGAGTCCTGCGCGCTACCGGACGGCGTCATCCACCTACACGACGGCGTACCCGGCCGTGGAGGCCGGCGTCCTGCAGGGCGCTCACCGACGAGGTCGTCAACCTGCACGATGGCGTGCCCGGCCGTGGAGGCCGACGGTCCACTCGAGCACAGCGGTGGCGCCGGCAAGACACTTGGTCGTTTGGTCGTGAGAGACGGCGGCGTCCAGGTGGTCGCGGAGGAAGTCGAGGTCGTCGCTCGCTCGTGTCGGACGGCCATGCGTTCGCGGAGGACGCAACATGCATGCAGACGTAACGAACATCTCATGGCCAAACCACTACGTACGGTTACACACAAGCACACTATCACATCGCCGATCAACGCGGATCTCCGAGCCAGAGATCCTAAGGTCCGTCCTGCCTTCGGGCGCTGCATGCTATCACTTAATAGTGGCATGGCGGCGCTTGACAGCCAGTTTGCCGGCAAAGTGCTGGTGGTAACCATCAACGGCGACCGGTGAGGGAGTCCCGGATTACGGGGTCCTCGGGTGTCCAGATCAACTAATGTGGGCCGGACTGATGGGCCGTGAAGATACAAAATAAAAGGTCCTCCCTCGTGTTCGGATGGGACTCTCCTTTGCGTGGATGTCAAGATTGGCGTTCGGATCTGTAGATTCCTTCCTCTGTAACCCTAGGTCTCTTCGGTATTTATATAAACCGGAGGGGTTAGTCTGTAGAGGATCATCATAATCATACCAGCTAGACATCTAGGGTTTAGCTACTACGATCTCGAGGTAGATCGACTCTTGTAACATTCATATCCATCTAGATCAATCAAGCAGGAAGTAGGGTATTACCTCCATTAAGAGGGCCCGAACCTGGGTAAACATTGTGTCCCTCGACTCCTGTTACCATCGATCCTAGACGCACAGTTCGGGACCCCCTACCCGAGATCTGCCGGTTTTGACACCGACATTGGTGCTTTTGTTGAGAGTTTCACTGTGTCGTCCGCAGAAGGTTCGATGACTCATCCGATCATCAACAACAATGCCGCTTCTGAGGAAGCTTTCCTCCCCGGCCAACTCTTCGCGTTCGGTGGCTTCATGCTACGTGCCAACTCGGCTGACCACCTTGAGCAGATCGATGGCTTCGCTCCTGGTTGTCAGATCAGGTTCGGAAATTTAAACTATGTCGTTGATATCCACAGAGATTTGACCTTCGAAGGGTTCGCGGCTCCAATCCCCGCTCCGGTCATAGAACCAGAGCAACCTTCTGAAGCCGAAGACGGGAGTCTAGAACCCGCCGGACTTTCCGCCCCCAGGAAACTCATAATCGGGAGCCCGGAGTCGACGATGTCATCGGCAGACCCGGACACTAGCCGGGTTCTCCCTACTACGGGAGAGCCTGATTCTACTCCGGATACTAACGCCGAACTCCGTGAATCTATGGAAAGTGAGCACGAACAGGAGGCGCTCACCCCTCCTGGCGCCGATGATCCTTGCCTCCCTATCCACCCGTCACCCTTAAGCGAGGCCCTGGAATTAATGCGGTCCCTCGTCATTACAGAGGAGCCACTGTCGAATTACGCCCAGCCTGGACTAGGGGTTGAGAGCGGGGAATTTTACATACCACCCACCACCCACTTCATAGCCACTGTCGAGGATTTAACCGACATGCTGGACTACGCTTTCGAACACATCGATGGTATGAGCGACGATGCCGGAGACAGTCAGGGCCAAAACCCGCCGCTTACCAGACGCTGGACGACCACCTCCACATATGATGTGTATATGGTGGACATACCTAAAGAGGACGATGATGGTGAAGGCAAAAAGGACCCGGCCGAGGACCAACCCGCCGATGTACCACCAAAATGTCGACGCCCGCGCCGCCGCTCAAAATTGCGTCGCCCCAAAGATAGCAACACCGGCACTTAAGATAATAACACTCCAGAAAACGCCGAAGACCATGAAGCCCCCGTCGAGCCTACATCCGATCAGGATGATCAGGAGGAGGGGCAGGTTAACCGTGATGATGCGGTCGAAATCGAAGACTCAGAAGATAGTAACTACTTGCCAATCTCCGAGGATGAGGTGAGCCTCGACGACGAAGACTTCATCATGCCAGAGGAGCCCTTTGAACAGGAGCGCTTTAAGCGCCAGCTAATCGCAATAGCAAGAAGCTTAAAACAGAAGCAGCAACAGCTTCAAGCCGAACATGATACGCTCAACGACAGATGGATTCAAGTTCTAGCAGCCGAAGAATACAGACTAGAACGCCCAACGAAGAGCTACCCAAAGCGTAGGCTACTACCGCAGTTTGACGACGAGGCCCTTGAGCCAATACCACCAAAGTACACTACTGCTGATGAGACCGACCGACCACCATGTGGACGGGACAGAACAACTACTCACACCGAACACAAGACCGCACCACCTCACCGTAGAGGCAAGGAGACAGCGGCACCAGGCTACACCTACGACCTGCGTCGGGACCTGGACAATATAGATCCGGCCAGACCGGATCTATCTATGGGTCAAGGGGGCGTGCCCCAGCGCGAGACAAGGGCCATCAAGCCCGGCGCGACAATCGCAACCTCACCTAAGCGGAAAACCGAACACGGATGCCATCCGAACTTCAGCGCGATATTGCCCGATACAGAGGCGCCGCACACCCCCTATGTTTCATCGATGAAGTGATAGAGCACCAGTTCCCTGAGGGGTTCAAACCCGTGAATATCGAATCATATGATGGAACAACTGATCCCGCAGTATGGATTGAAGACTTTCTTCTCCATATCCCCATGGCTCGTGGGGATGATCTCCACGCTATCAAATACCTCCCACTAAAGCTAAAGGGGCCAGCTCGGCACTGGTTAAACAACCTCCCAGAAAACTCCATTGGTAGATGGGAAGACTTGGAGGATGCCTTTAGAGACAACTTCCAAGGTACCTACATCCGGTCTCCAGACGCTGATGACCTTAGTCACATAATCCAGCAACCCGGAGAGTCAGCCCGGAAGTTCTGAACCAGGTTCTTAATTAAAAAGAACCAAATTGTCGACTGTCCGGACGCTGAAGCCCTCGCGGCCTTCAAACACAGTGTCCGTGACGAGTGGCTCACCCGACACCTCGGCCAAGAAAAACCAAAGTCCATGGCAGCTCTTACCGCACTCATGGCCCGCTTTGGCGTGGGAGAAGATAGCTGGCTAGCTCGTAGAAGCAATAGCAACAGCGACCCTGGCACCTCCGAAGCCAGAGATGGCAACGGTAAGCCAAGACGCAATAAACATAAGCGTCGAAACAACAATGAAAATACAGAAGACACGGCGGTCAACGCCGGATTCAGTGGCCCTAGAGCCGGACAACGGAAGAGACTGTTCAAAGGAAACAAGGACGGTCCATCCAGCCTAGACAAAATACTGGATCGGCCCTGCCAGATTCATGGCACCCCGGACAAACCTGCCAATCACACCCACATGAGTTGCTGGGTCTTTATGCAGGCCGGTAAGATAAATACCGAACACAAGGGAAAAGAGCCGCCAAGTGAGGACGAGGAAGAACCTCGCCCACCGAACACAGGAGGTCAGAAGAAATTCCCCCCTGACGTGAAAATGGTGAATATGATATATGTCACTCACATCCCGAAAAGGGAGCGCAAACGCGTGCTAAGGGACGTCTACGTCATAGAGCCAGTCGCCCCAAAATTCAACCCCTGGTCAGCTTGTCCGATCACTTTCGACCGTAGGGATCACCCAACCAGTGTCTGTCATGGAGGTTCGGCAGCCCTGGTCATGGACCCAATCATCGACGGGTTCCATCTCACCCGAGTCCTTATGGACGGCGACATCAGCCTCAACTTGATTTATCAAGACACGATCCGCAAAATGGGCATCAACCCATCACGAATCAAGCCAACCAATACTACCTTTAAAGGAGTTATACCTGGAGTAGAGGCCCGTTGCACGGGCTCCATCACACTGGAAGTGGTCTTCGGTTCGCCGAACAATTTACGAAGCGAGGACTTAATCTTTGATATAGTCCCTTTCCGGAGTGGCTATCACGCCCTACTCGGATGGACGACTTTCACCTGCTTCAATGCGGTCCCGCATTATGCTTATTTAAAGCTCAAAATGCCCGGACCCCGTGGCGTTATCACATTTAATGGGAACATGGAGCGTTCACTCCGTACCGAGGAAACAACCGCGGCCTAGCTAGCAGCTGAGGTACAAAGCGGCTCTGTCAAGCCGCACACGCCAGGGGCTATTGAGCCTTTGGACTATAATAAGCGACCTCGGTCCGTTCTGCATAGCAATAGCTCGACCAGCCCAGAGTTGGATTAGCAGTTTTTCCTTCGTCAATTGCCACACATATACGCGGCTCATGTACCGCGTGTACATCACTACGCACTCAAAATACCTTGGGCTATGACGGAGGAACCATTCGAATAGGTCCACAGTACGCTCGACCCTACGCGACCTTAATCTTCTTCTACATTTCTCTTACTATAGGTGTGTTCAGGCGTGGCTACTCCACGGCGGTACAAGGACTCCTTCGGAGCTGGGCCTCATATAGGCAACCGTGGGCCGTTCACCTCAAGGAACCTCTCTTGCAAAGGTGAAAGCGACACAGACGTGCGACAGGGTGTCCAAAGGATTCAGATCTTTAAAGACCACCTGTTGGGGATATTACTACTGGGCGTAAACCGGCCTATCCGGGCCGGGTTAACTTCATCAGTAGTTGAGTATATTAAAGCCCATGAAGGCAGAGGGGGGCTCAAAGCCCATAGTCGGTTCAAGGCCTGTAGCCGTAAACCAGCGTCGGTATGTAACTTGTATTGTAAGTTAGGAATAAGTAGAGACCAAACCGGACACGTCTATGAGCCGGTGTTGGGACTCTGTAAACCGACGGGCGTCACCCATGTATATAAGGGGACGACCCGGCGGCAGTTCAAGGACAACAAACAACAACTCGAGACTTAGGCGAAGCTTGTTTGCTCCCTAGTCATCGAAACCCCATCAATTCCATCACAACTAGACGTAGGCTTTTACCTTCATTGAAGGGGCCGAACTAGTATAAACTCTCTTGCGTCCCTGTGTCCGCTTTAACCCCTTCAAGCTAACCCGTCGCGATGGCTCCATGACTAAGTCCTTTCATGAGGACATCTGTTGTGACAAAACCACGACAGTTGGCGCCCACCGTGGGGCTATCGCACGATGGTTTCAAGTTCTTGGAGGGCAACTTCGAAGGACTCAAGGGCTACGATGTGGGCCGGATGACCAAGAGTCATCGTGGCAAGCTCTACATCGACGATGCAGGCTGGGGCCCCAAGGCCGGCTCGATTGAGTACGGGTACCGGGTCCCCTTTGGTGGCATACACGTCTTCATTGGCAAGATCGGTGAACCGGGCCCTGAGCCGGACATCTGCACCGACCTCGTCGAAACGGCTCAGCATGCGCGATCTGCCCAGGTTAAACCGGCCGTGAAGCGTGCCTTCGTGGGAGTCATCCATGGAGGAGACTATGAGGATGGATCGGAATCTGGTGGCGAGACCATCGTTTATTCCGGCGACGAGTCATCAACCGGAGAAACCGAATCGTTGTATCAGTTACAAGACGGCCGGATTGGGGGCTTTTACGATGGCGACAGTATTCCGGACCCCTCTGATCTGCCCAACCAGGTTGGAATATTCATGGCCGGTACACAGGCCACGATCCACTCTTCGACCGCTGCAGCCATGATCTCCGGGTCAGTAGCGGCGACAGCTGCCGGGGCAGGAGGCCCTGTGCGCCCGCCGGCTCAAGTTTTGTCTGATCTGTTTGATACGTTCGCTACACTTATGGCAGAGGCTAACCCGGCGGATCAGGACGCCCACAACGCAGAAATTGCAAAGGTGAGGGAACAGATCACTCAGGCCAAGTCCGACCTAGTAGCTGAAGATGCCAGGATGACTGCAGAGCGGGCCGCTTTGGATGCGCAGGCCTATAGGCTTATGCTGGATCAGAACGCATCACATGAAGTCCTAAAGAGGAAGCATCGATCTTGTTTGCCTCCGGTTTTCGAAGCCAGAGATCTCTTTAACACCCCAGGAGCGGGAACCAGTAATCCGCCGATGGTAAACCGGGCGGAAGCACCAGGGACGGGCGCACCGGTTCAGCCTCGCTTGATGGATCCGCCTCGTCAGAACACTATTGTACCTCAGGCTGTCCTGACACCTCCAAGTCATTACTCCAACCCGATGGACAACCTTGTTGCTGCAGCTGCACGACTGGAGGCCATCCCAATTGAAGGTGATTCGCCGCAGGCGGTGGAAACGCGCCGGGTTAAGGAGCTTCTTCGGACAACTTTGATCCAACAGGAAGCGTACTCGTACAGCCGTGACCGGATCCACTCCACCCCTTGCCCAAGCCAGAGCTATAGCAGGCGTATGGATGAACTGGCCGTATCAAGTAATGCACGAAACCGTGAAGCACCCCGTGGTAACAACCCGGCGGGTGGTGCTGGTGATGCTCAGGAAGTGGTGGACCGGGCCCGAGCGCGCAGGGAAGCCGAGTTAGCAGTGCAGTATGAGGCTCGTCAGCTTATGCCGGTTCGTCCAACTACCTCAGTCGAGCCTGGCGTTACTTCTAGTTCTTTGGGGGTGCCTTGTCTTGTCCCCGCTTTACGCAATGTGAGCCTGCCCAAGGATTTCAAGGGCCCACGCAAAGTGCCAAATTACACAGTTGATCAGCCTCCAGAGACATGGGTGGAGAGCTATGAGATGGCCATGGAGATGCTTGATGTGGATGATGCGGCGTGTGCAAAGTACTTCACCATGATGCTCGAAGGGACGACCCGCACTTGGTTAAAAAGTTTACCGGCCAACTCTATCAGTTCATGGGCCCAATTGCGAGCCCGGTTTATCCAGAATTTCAAGGATACATGCAAACAGCCTATGTCGATAGTGGACTTAGCAGCCTGTGTCCAGGAGGAAGGAGAGTCGACGACCCGTTGGGTGCGCCGGGTCTCACAAATTTTGCATTCATCAGACCGTATCAACGTCGATACCGCGGTTATAACCTTGGAAGGCAACTGCCGGTTTGGGCCTCTAAAGTTGAAATTAGGACGGATGAAGCGCCATTGCAACGATATGGGGACCCTCATGGCTGCGTTAGTGAAGTATGCTGATTCTGATAGTACCAAGGATCCCGAGTCTGATGATGACAAGACAGGGAAGGGAAAGAAGAACAGCAACTCCAAAGGGCAGCAGCATAACCCGGCAGGTCATGGAAACGGAGGCAAGCGTAAAGCGGATAGCAGCATGGACTTTGTGGCTAATACCAACGCGCAGGACAAGGGCCAGCGACGCAAGGGTAAACCGCCGAATCGCAGTGGAGCGCCTAATCCTAGCCCGGACCGCCTGACTTATCTGTTAAACCAGCCCTGTCCAAAGCACGGGATGAAGGAGATGCCAGCCAACCACCTTTGGAAGGATTGCTACATTATGCAGGAGTTCAAGAGTTCTAATGCTTTCCGGTATGATCACGGATCAGGTGGTGGCTCAAGATCCGGGCCGGGTTATGGTGGAGGAAATTCTGGTTCAGGCTTTAATGGTAATCAGGGCGGACATAACAATCAAAATAATCAGGGTAGCCAGGGTGGTTACAACCAGCAGCAGCAGCAGTCGGGTTATCAAAGCAACCCGAAGCAGTTGAATAGTGGGCAATACCATGTCTTCACCACTAGCTTGGACAAGCGAGACCGGAAGCTTCATAAGCGGGCAGTAAACTCTGTTGAACCGGCCGTGCCCCGTTATTTACGCTGGTCAGAACAGCCAATCGTATGGAGCAGAGAGGATCACCCTCCCCGGGTTGACAATTCGGGTCAGCTAGCGTTAGTGGTGGCACCTCAGGTGGGAGGTTATAAGTTCACCAAGGTGCTCTTGGACGGAGGGAACAACATTAATATCCTGTACTATGAGACTTTCCGCCCTATGGGACTAACAGATAAAAATCTCAAACCGTCCAATACGGTATTCCATGGTGTGGTACCTAGTAAGTCAGCATATCCTATTAGCAAAATAGCTCTGGAAGTGGCCTTTGGAGATGATCATGATTCCAGGTCGGAGACATTGACCTTTGAGGTGGTGAAAATCCAAAGTCCGTATCACGCCCTGTTTGGGCGGCCGGCTTACGCCAAATTTATGGCACGGCCCTGTTATGTGTATTTGCAGCTCAAGATGCCGGGTCACAAGGGAACAATTACGGTTCATGGAAGCCGTAAGATCTCTTTGGAGTGTGAAGAAGGTGATGCGGCCTACGCAGAGTCGGTTTGTGCCACAGAGGAGCTGAAATATTATAAGGACAATGTTGATCCGGCAGACATGACTCCGTTGAAGAAGCCAACTACGGAGCATGATCCGGCCCTGAAGTTCAAATCGGCAGCTGAGACTAAGCTTGTTGACTTCGTACCTGGCGATTCGTCCAAGCAGTTCAGTATTAGTGCCAACTTGGATCCAAAATAGGAAAGCACGCTCATCGAGTTCATCCGTGAGAATCGGGACATCTTTGCATGGAAGCCTTCTAACATGCCAGGAGTACCGAGGCAACTCGCTGAGCACACTCTTAATGTTGATCCCAAGTACAAACTAGTGAAACAATTTCTCCGCCGGTTTAACAAAGAAAGACGCAAAGCTATTGGAGAAGAGGTAGCCAGGCTCTTAGCGGCTGGCTTTATCATTGAAGTGTTCCATCCTGAATGGCTGGCTAACCCGGTGCTGGTCCTTAAGAAAAACGGCACCTGGCACATGTGTGTTGATTACACAGATCTTAACAAGGCTTGTCCAGCAGATCCTTTTGCCCTCCCCCGTATTGATCAAATTATTGATGCTACAGAGGGTTGCGAGCGTTTGAGTTTTCTGGATGCATATTCTGGTTATCATCAGATCAAGATGGCAGTTGACCAGGAGAAGACGGCGTTCATAACTCCCTTTGGAACTTTTGCTATGTGTCGATGCCCTTTGGGCTCAAGAGTGCCCAGGCAACTTATCAACGGTGTGTACAAAATTGCCTTCATAAACAGATTGGCCGTAATGTACATGCCTATGTGGATGATATTGTGGTTAAGTCAAGGGAGAAAGAGACTCTGGTTGACGATTTGAAGGAAACCTTTGATAACCTACGGACATACAAGATGATGCTCAACCCGGCCAAGTGTGTCTTTGGTGTACCGGCATGCAAGTTATTGGGTTTTCTGGTGTCCAACAGGGGAATTGAGGCTAATCCGGAGAAGATCACAGCTATCACCTTCCTGGCTAAACCGAAGTGTATCAATGACATTCAGCGTTTGGCAGGACGGATTGCCGCGTTGAGCCGGTTTATCAGCCGCCTTGGTGAGAAAGCGATCCCTTTGTATCAGATGTTGAAGAAGACGGATCAATTTGTCTGGAGTTCTGCTATTGATAAAGCGTTTGAGGATTTAAAGCGGCAGTTAGCCAATCCGCCTGTTCTCGCCGCTCCAATTGACAAGGAGCCGTTGCTACTATATGTCGCAGCTAATGCTCGTGCAGTCAGCGTGGCTATTGTGGTGGAGCGCAAGGAGGCAGGCAAGGAGTATCCGGTTCAGCGTCCGGTTTACTATATCAGCGAGGTGCTTATTGAGTCCAAGAAAAGGTACCCGCATTGGCAGAAGCTGGTATATGGAGTTTTTATGGCAAGCCGGAAGCTTAAGCAGTACTTCCAGGGACACCCCATCACAGTGGTCAGTTCTGCTCCCTTGGGAGACATAATCCAGAATAGGGAGGCAACCGGCCGGATTGCCAAGTGGGCTATAGAGCTTGGGCCGCATGGATTGAAGTACGTGCCTCGGACGGCGGTCAAGTCTCAAGCACTTGTGGATTTCATCAATGATTGGACAGAACTGCAAGCACCTGAAGAGAAGCCAGATTACACATATTGGACTATCCATTTTGATGGGTCCAGGCAATTGGAGGGCTCGGGGGCTGGAGTCGTGTTAACTTCCCCACGAGGTGATAAGTTTTGTTATGTTCTCCGCTTAATGTTCCCTTGTACTAACAATGCAGCTGAGTATGAAGCCTTACTCTATGGTCTCTGGATGGCTAAAGAGATGAATCTAAGCCGAGTTAAGTGCTTCGGTGACTCGGACCTGGTGGCTCAGCAGGTGTCTGGCACTTGGGATTCCAAGGACCCACTCATGGCAGCATATCGTCGTGAGGTGGATATTGTTGTAGGTCACTTCAAGGGTTATCAGGTGGACCACGTGGACCGCCGGAAGAATGAAGCGGTGGACGCTTTAAGCCGGCTGGGCTCTCAACGCAAACTGGTCCCGCCTAATGTTTTCTTGGATGTGCTGCATAACCCGTCGGTCAAGCTCCCTGGTGAAGAGGATCTGGCTATTCCTGATCCGGAGGCTCAATTGGTGGCAGCTCTTCATGTCATTCCGGATTGGATAATTCCTTATCTTGCGTACATGAACTGGGGTGAGTTACCAAAGGATGAGACTCTGGCCAGGCAGATAATCCGGCGATCCAAGTCCATGACTATTGTCAATGGCGAGTTGCATCATTGCAGTGTGTCAGGGGCGTTTCAACGCTGTGTGTCTCCTGAGGAAGGCTGTGAAATCTTACGTGAGATCCACGAAGGAGATTGTGGTCACCACACCGGTTCAAAGTCTTTGGTGGCTAAAGCGTTTTGCCACGGCTTCTATTGGTTGACTGCTCATGTTGATGCAGAAGATCTGGTCAGACGATGTGACGGTTGCCAAAATTTCTCAAGACGTGCTCATGTGCCGGCTCAAGAATTGAGGATGATTCCAATCACTTGGCCGTTTGCGACTTGGGGGCTGGATATGGTTGGGCCTTTCAAAAGGTCCAAGGACAAGAAGACCCACCTTTTGGTGGCGGTTGACAAGTTTACAAAGTGGGTGGAGGCAGAACCCGTTAGCAAGTGTGATGCGGCCACGGCGGTTCAATTCATCAAAAAGGTGATTTTCCGGTTTGGCTTTCCACACAACATCATCACTGATAATGGTACCAATTTGTCCAAAGGTGCTATGAAGGAGTTCTGTGAACGTGAGCACATCCGGCTTGACGTTTCATCAGTGGCTCACCCACAGTCCAATGGCCAAGCAGAGAGGGCTAATCAAGAGATCTTGCGAGGCATCAAACCCCGGCTTATGGTTCCTTTGTAGAGAATGTCGGGTTGTTGGGTGGAAGAGTTACCGTCTGTATTATGGAGCATCAATACTACACCCAATAGATCGACATGATACACACTGTTCTTCATGGTCTACGGAGCGGAGGCGGTTCTCCCCAGTGATATCTGTCATGATTCACCTCGTGTAGCGGCTTATGTTGAAGCGGACAACAAGGCAGCACGGCAAGATGCTTTGGACCTGTTGGACGAGGAGCGTGACATAGCAGCTGCCCGCTCGGCGATTTACCAACATGATCTTTGTCGTTATCACAGTCGCCGAGTCAGAACCAGAACCTTTCAATAAGGAGATTTGGTGCTTCGGCTCATCCAAGACCAGACTGATATGCACAAGTTATCCCCACCTTGGTAGGGACCTTTCGTGGTCAGCAAGAATCTGCACAACGGGTCATACTATCTGATCGATATTCGAGAGCATAAAGACTCACGTACATTAGAGGAGGAGACCAACATGCCGTGGAACATAGCTCATCTTCGGCCTTACTATACCTGAGCCATCGACTCTACTTATGTACATATTATGACAATATATATCTTATGATCAATACAATAAATCGGAGCCTCAGCTAAAGCGGGGTCTCTGTTCTTTTTACATCATGTGTGGTTACACGGAGTTTTTTCTGTCTTAAAGCGGCCTCCGGTTTACCCCTTGAGTTAGATTTTTAAAGCTTGATGTTATATCACTTGGGGGCTTGGTCTTGTTCGAACCAATGCAACACCTTTTGATAGGCGAAAGCCACAAGGTCACTTGGGTACTTGGTCACGTCTGAACCAGTCACACCTCTTGATCGGCCTAAGGCCACAGAATCACTTGGGGGCTTTGGTCGAACCCGAACCATCGCTACAC
This sequence comes from Triticum urartu, assembly GCF_003073215.2. Lineage (NCBI taxonomy): Eukaryota > Viridiplantae > Streptophyta > Magnoliopsida > Poales > Poaceae > Triticum > Triticum urartu. The sequence goes on along the minus strand of NC_053022.1, from coordinate 424,306,897 downwards.
CTCTTGATCGGCATAATGCCACCGCATCATTTGGGGACCTGGCTGACTTGAACCATAGCTACGCCTATTGGGGGCTTGGTCGTGTCCGACCATGGTAATGCCACTTGATCAGCTCAATAGCCTCTTTTTGCAAATGGTTTTATCATTGCCTTTGCTTGAAATTTTGTTTTTCTTTTGATAAATATTTCTTTTGTTGCGTTTTTAAACCGGCAATTATAAACCGGTTTGATTGTCAATTGACGAAACACGGTTAGCTCTTAATCCGGAGATTATTTGCCCGCTTTGACTAATTTTGTTAACATCCTATTATGGAGTAACACCGGTGTTTATCATAACCCGGAACGTTTTACATGGTAAACCGACATTATATACACAGGAGCTGTTTTTCTCCTCCAAACAGTATGGGTTTATAAAACTCCGCTTCAAGATTGGCAAAGCCAAACTTCATGCCCAATGATGGCAGGTATTATGTATCACAATGTTTGATCATATGCTTAAATATAAGATATTATATTTCATATCATAACCCACCTGGCGGTACAACCGCGGCGTCGCTTTAAGATTTTTTGATTGCAGAAAATAGTTTGGAGATTGATCATCCAAAGGAAGCACAAGTTGCAATAACTATGCACGAAGGCATATCAAAATCAAATGTATCGGCTAGTCTATTACAAGGCAACACGGTGCCCAGATACAATCATTGTTTTTCTGCGTCACACAAAGGAGCAGTACTTTAAACCGGCTTCCGGTTCAAGCTTGGTCACCAGCCTGGCCTGATGGTTGCGGGTCATCTCGCGCCGCTTCAACCTCTGCTTCTCTACCCAGCGGCTGGAAATCAACAGTTGTCCAGTTGATTCCCGTTAATGCTTGAAAGACAGCTTCATCATTGATCAGCAACGACGGTTCAATGTTAGGAGCGTAAGTATGCTTACGGATTGGAGGGATAAGGTTCTCCGCTTCAGGAATTAGTGCAGCCACTCGTTTGTTTTGGTCATCATATTGGGCTTGATAGTGAGACAAATCTGCCTCTTCAACCAATTGACAAGCTCGAGGGTGCACCTCCCGGTTTATCGCTCGCAGATCCTCTTCACTGAACTCTGACCCATCTTCCTTCAAGCTGGGATAGCCTTGAGCCGCTTCAACAGGATCAAAATCCAGCACCCACGCTTTTGCCCGGATTAAGGCGTTGATAGCACCGGTTTGAGCAGCAGATTTCTTCAGCTCTTCAACCTGGGCAGGAAGCATCGACAGTCTCTTAATAGTGTCCTGGATCAAGGTGGGCACCGGGTTGTTATGGGACGCAGTAGAGATGATCTGCTGCGCGCCAGTGTACAATTGCTCTATCAATGTGTAGGCAACTTTCAATTTCTTCCGCACATCTGACCCCAAGTGACCAATTCGTGTCCCTGTATCATTAAAACGATTAATAAACCGGCAATTACATGAGAAGGCCTCATTACCCCAGAAATCAATAAGGCTTACCAAAGACAGCAGCAGTCATGGCATGCACTTGCCGCTTTATGCTGGTCAGTTCATCCACTACCGGTTTGAGTGCAGCCTCGGCATTCTCTGCTCGCTGAGTTAAAGCGGATTTCTCAGTGGCCCAATCCGCCCGCTCTTTGTTGAAGCCCTCCTTAAGCTGTTCCATGACGCTTAAAGCGCTGGTTAATTCCTCTTTCGCCTTGGAGGTTTCAGCTTGTTGGGACTTCAGATTTTCTTGTAGATCGGCGATTTGGCTTTCTCTTTTGTTCAGCTCAACCTGCATACAGATAGTAATATGATTCAGATAGCGGTACAAGAATTGAAGTACCAACCACATAACAAGTTATGCCCTTGGTACTTGGGGGCTAATGCATATTTGCTCTTCATCCTACAATTGTTCATAAAGTCCCAAGCTCAATACAGGTATTCAACTTGGCACTTGGGGGCTAATGGATATTTGCTCAATCAGTACTGATGCTACAATCTTTATTACCTAAAGTCCCGGTTTAACTACACTAAGTTGAACCGGCCCTTGGGGGCTACATCAGCAAATTCAGATACATTGAAGTTTCCATTGGCAAGTCCCGGTTTAAGTTGAGATCTTAAACCGACCCTTGGGGGCTAGGGGAGTTGACAGATTGAAACGTACAAACAGAGAAGCATATGGAAGTTACCTCATATTTGTCTTTCATCATGTTAACCAGACCGGCTTCATAGTCACGGCTGGTATATAGACGGTTCAGATAGCCGGAATGGAGATCTTGGGCGTTCAGAGCGGCATAAGTTGCCAGATCAGCATTCCATTTGCCTTTTCCAATGGCAGCAAATTCCTCTTTGGCAGTATGTCTGGATAAAGCGACGGGATTGCTTGGCTCTGTGCGACCAATGCCAGTAATAACAACTTCATCATCTTTTGCTTCGCCGGTTTGCACTGGGGTTGTCGGCTTGCCAGTAGGCTTTGATGGACTAGTGGATCTATCAAACCGGACGGGGCTTGCGGGCTGATCAACAGTACCTGAGGTGTCAACATGTTTCTCTTCAGCAACAAAGTTATCGTCTTGCGGTGGTGGGTCATTTGGCACATCCTCATGAATAGCCGCTTCAGGATCTGGTATTCTGTCCAGTTCAGGAGCGGTATTTTCTTCTGCTGCCTTGTCCAGGCGAGCCTTCTTGCTTGGCCTAGGCTTGGCCCTGAAAAGGAATAAGAAAGATCAGTACAACATATGTTACAAAGTCATACATTAGAAATATTATAAGAAATATAGCTCACCCAAGCATCGTCTTGAGTGGGGGAAGCTGAGTAGCTGATGACTCGCCAGAAGACGAATGAGAAGTGCCCTGATAATCGGAGTCAGATGGATTAAGAGGTTGACGAAAACAACCCGCTTTAGGACAAGCATCGACAAGAGAGTTAGAGACCTCTGAACGGCGTTTCCGAACCGGACTGTTTGGTAAACCGGCGGAGGTAACTACCTGGCCGCTATGCCGGGTTGTGCGGCGAGCTTCGTGCTGTTGTGTCTTCATAAGAAAGTGCAGGTCCAAATAAGCAAGAGGATGAGAAAATTTAACTTTCAGGTTTGCCCGACGGACTTTTAATGAGGGCAAAGGGTTTGAATCGGAGGAGAGAGTGGTTACCTCTACAGCATCAACATGACTGACTTCGGCGTCATCCTGGCAATGGTCATTATCAATAAGGCGTGTAAAAAATAAACCAAGTGAGTCAAGCTCTACCTCAAGGTCCGGGTTAGCCACATCATTGTTAGCTGCCGGATCAGAGGACACAGTGGTTTTCTTCCTGTTCGCGGATTTCTTCACAACTCTGGTTTTTGGCCGGGTTGGTCGCTCCGGCTTCTCCGGTTTATCTTGCGGAGGTTTCTTGCTCCAAAACGGATCATCACCCTGTTTGCAAGATGTTGATTTTAACAGTTGACAATTTAAACAGGCAGATTCAATAAAAATTATAAGGTATGAGGCTTACAGATGGCGGTTTGTTGATGGCACAAAAGGGAGCCAGGCTGGTTTGAGCACAGACAGCTTCCGGTTCATTCAGTATCTTTTTCACAGCTTCTGTAACTTCGTCATCTGTGAGCTGGATATCAATGTGTCGAAGAGGGTCTTTTTCACTTCCTGTGTACTCACACATCAAACCAGAGCGTTGGCTTAAGGGCAATATGCTCCATGATATCCAGCAACGAGCAAGGCCGACCCCTTTCAACCCATTAGCCATGAAGGCCCTGAGTTTGGATAATTGAGGAGCATATTTGCTTCTCTCCTTAGCAGTCAGCCTTTGCAGGAAAGGATGTGTGTTGCTTAGCCGCTCTGGGCGGTAACCCGGCAAAGGATTTTCGTCAGCAGGAGAGGTATCTTTGCAATAAAACCATGTTTAATTCCACTCTTTGGGGTGGCTGTGTAGTTTGGCGTGAGGGTAAGTGACCTCTTTCCTCTTTTGAATCACCATACCGCCTAATTCTGTGTTGGGACCGTCAGTAAATTCAGTGCAGCGGTTTAGATGGAAGTAATCTCTGAATAACTCAACTGTGGGCTCCTCTTGAAAGAACACCTCACAGAGCACTTAAAAGTGACATATATTGGTTACGGAGTTTGGGCCAGTGTCTTGTGGACGGAGTTGGAAATTGGCTAGGATGTCCCGGTAGAATTTTGAACCGGGAGGATTAAAGCCCCAGGCTAGATGATCAGCAAAAACAACAACCTCTCCCTCTTGAGGCGTGGGAGGGCACTCTGTACCGGGGACCCTCCAGTGAATAACATCTTGACTGCTTAAAGCGCCAGTTTTGACTAAATTACTCAGTTGGATCTCGGTCACGCGAGAAGGAACCCAGTTGCACTCGTACACTTGTTTGGCCATGGTGCAATCTACAAGGCAATAGTACCGGTTCAAGAATATGTTGGAAAAATATACACTGGGGCATACATTGCTAAACCGGAGGCAGTTATTTATAAACCGGAGTTCTGCAAAGCGGCGGTGCCTAGCTAAGGAATTCCGGCGGTTCAACAAGGGGACTAATGGTATATACCGGTTTATCAATTTTTCTACAAGGTTAAACCGCCTGGTCTAAAAACATTGAAAAATCAAGATTGTGGATCATTGTGTGTGCAAAAACAGATTTCACAAGATTGCACTACAATTTTGGATCTAGAACATGTTCAGAAAGAAGAAAAATATTCAAGGTTCAAAAAAGAACAATACCGAATCAATGGGCAGAGATACAGGTAGATCTATGGTCTTGAGGCATGTAAGTGAAGGCGGATGCTAAAAACTACCGCTACACAAAGCAAGGGTTCACAGGTTCATCTAAGATCTATCATATGAGCACAGAGCAGACGATGAACACTGAAGAACTTGGAAACCCTAGAACGGATCTATGGAGGAAAACTGAAGGACTCACCGGAGCCAAGGAAGAAGCAGAAGGTCACCGCGATGCTCTGGTACAATCAGGGTGATGCAGCGGCCAAGGTTGGAGCAGAGGTCGTCGACGGCGGCGGAGCTCCGAAGCTGGACGACGCGGGGAAGATGAAGCAGAAGGGCATGAAGGGGGAAAAGAAATGACCCTTCGACCCTATTTATAAGGCAAGGGACATGTGTCAGGCGCGAAAATCAAGGGACCGTGGGTTTGGAAACGGAGCTGTCGCCTCGATTGTCGCAGATCTATTAAACAAAAAGGTATCATGGATAAAGTTTCTTTATAACAGGTGACGTCACGCTGGTTTACAACGACCAGAGAAGATGACATCACGGCGGTTCAACAAACTACAAGAAGATGTTGAAGATGAAGATTTTTGCTAAGGATTGACATGAACCTGTTCAAATCAATCTGGGGCCTAATGTTTGGGATATTACTACTGGGCGTAAACCGGCCTATCCGGGCCGGGTTAACTTCATCAGTAGTTGAGTATATTAAAGCCCATGAAGGCAGAGGGGGGCTCAAAGCCCATAGTCAGTTCAAGGCCTGTAGCCGTAAACCGGCGTTGGTATGTAACTTGTATTGTAAGTTAGGAATAAGTAGAGACCAAACCGGACACGTCTATGAGCCGGTGTTGGGACTCTGTAAACCAATGGGCGTCACCTTTGTATATAAGGGGACGACCCGGCGGCGATTCAAGGACAACAAATAGCAACTCGAGACTTAGGCAAAGCTTGTTTGCTCCCTAGTCATCGAAACCCCATCAATTCCATCACAACTAGACGTAGGCTTTTACCTTCATCGAAGGGGCCGAACTAGTATAAACTCTCTTGCGTCCCTGTGTCCGCTTTAACCCCTTCAAGCTAACCCGTCGCGATGGCTCCACGACTAAGTCCTTTCATGAGGACATCTGCCGTGACAAAACCACGACACCACCTTTTTGTTTTTAGAACCTGTATCGAGCTTACCTTTGTCTATAAATTCTCGGCATGTAAAATAGCCTTGAGACCTACGGCGTTATCTGTCAGAGCATGTTTCGACGTATCAACCAAGACATTATGGAAACATGTTTGTCCAATTTCATTTGGCATGAATTTACCTCATAATCTCTATTCCCTTTTTTCTTTCCATCGAAATGACACCCCGGCTTAATCGCCAGGGGCTTTATTCAGCCATTTACATATATTTTTCACAAACAAAAAGTCAAAACACTCTCGTAAGCACACTTCGGCATCCCGAACTCTGCATTATATGCATCAGCTCCGAATCATGTGTTGGGTCAATAGTTGGGTTGCCCGGCTCCTGTGCTTACTACCTTACGTTCTTTTTTTTGGCTAAGGTAGTAAAGGGAGAACCACTGCGGTTGTGCTTCTGATTCGTCCGGTCAAGCACCTCAGTAGAGAAAGCCGAAAACTGACTGTCATGATGAGGCGTGAGCTGGTCAGCAATTCGGCGACTCTTCAAATCTATTGCGATTTCTTCCGTATTATATGAAGGACTGGCTTTCCTCCAGTCTAGCATTCAAGGCATCCTAATGACCGTATACGCACCAGGGGCTAGCTAATAGCCCCATCGTCAAACTCCCATGGCTAAGTGAGAGTGGTAAAACCGCATAGTCTGATTGCCTGGTTCGCCGCACTGACACCTCCTTCACGGACCAATACGTTGGATTAAGTGTGGTCATGTGCAATCCCGAATACCCCGGTAGTATCTACGTGGGGGCCGAAGCCGACGATTGGTAACTCTCAGGAATAAAAAACGGCCGCACAGGAGGAAAAAGCTTCCAAACAAAGACATGCATATATTACAAAAGCCTTAGTTTTTAATACAAACGCCTGGGGAGTTCGGATGCATTTACTCAAACATAACATCCATTGAGCACTGACCTTCTATCAAGCGGGCACCCTCCAGCACGTCCCCAAAATAGCGCTCCGGCGTGCGGTGGTCCTTGCCTCCGGGCGGACCCTCGACTGCTACCACGGCGGCCTTCAACTTCGCCCAGTGCATCTTGACACGGGCAAAGGCCATCCGAGCACCTTCTATGCACGCCGAATGCTTGACTGCGTTGATTTGGGGTAGCGCATCGGCATGTCGCTGCACCATGCCGAAGTAGCTGCTTGGAATGGCTTCAGTTGGCCACAACCGGACTATTACATCCTTAATGGCCAATGCGGACATCTTTTGCATCTCTACCCACTGCGCCATCTGGTCGTTTAATAGTGCGGGGCGCTCCTGCCCCGCAATCTGTGACCAGAATAGCTTCTCTATCGTGTGCCCCTCCTGGGCACGGAAGAATTATGTGGCGTTCGTGGCGCTCTTCGACAGATCCGCAAAGACGTCTAGAGAACTCCACAGTAGATTAAGCAATGCATACCGTGGACCTCCAAATCTAGCATGTAGAAGAAAAGGCTTACCGGCTGCTATTTGTCCGGCCTGCCGGACCTCCTCGCAGGCAGCTCAGGATTCGCATCGTGCTTCTTTAGCATTTTGGAGGGCCTTGGCGAGTTCGACCGCCTTAGCCTTATTTTCCCCCTCTAAGGACTCGCACTTGTTGGCGGCGTCCTTGAGCTCTTGCTCCATTTCGGTCACCTGATCCTCGAACCGGCGCCGAGCGGCCTGTCCGGCCTCCAAATCTGCAGCCGCTTTATCAGCGGCCACTTTGCTTACCCTCGCCTATTCCTTGGCTTGGGCAAGCTCACCCCAGAGGGTCTCGACCTCAGCAGCACTATCTGTATAGTGAGGCACATAGCAACTCTTGAGTCTCAACTCAACATTCGCATAAACAGGAATAAAGCGAGATGTATTCTATACCTTGCGCCTGGTCGAGCTGCGTGTTCACAAGGACTAGGTCCTCATCGGCCGGCTTTAGTCTCTGCTGGAGTTCGGAAACCTCTGCGGCCTGGGCAGTTGCCGCCAACAGAGAAGCCTGTTCATACCAAACATAATAGTATGTTACTACCTGAAAGTGGTAATTGATCCTCTGTTCACCTTTTTCAATAAGCCGGACAGAGTCTCAGGGGCTACTATCTATACACAGGCATATTCTTTGTGATAGAATGACCAAAAACATTACATTGCATACCTTGAAGCCTGTTAGCAGGCTGGAGAAGGCTTCGTTCAGTCCGCTTTTGGCGGACTGAATCCTCTGAGCCACCATACCCATTAGGGTATGATGCTCTTCCAAGATGGATGCACTTTGCAGTGCGTCCACCATGGTGTTCGGAGCGTCCGGATTAGCAGAGGTCGCCATTGGAATAGACGCTCCCCCTCCTGTGTAAGGGGCCGCTCACTCGACTCCGGAGCCGTGTGGGTCTCCGTGGCAGTACTTGGTTGGGGGCCGGATAGATCGGGTCCCTCGTTGCCAACCTCCGGGGGGACCGCTCCCCCCAATCCTTCGGCAGCCGAGGTGTTGCCCTTCGGCGCCATCTTGTCACCCCCCACGCTTCCCCAAGGCCCAGAGAGGCCCTATGGGATGACACCTCGATGTCATCCGCCCGATCATCTCTGGTGCTAAATCCCTCGATGATGAAGGCAGCTGGGGGAGATCGCGGGCCGGACTGAAACACAGAACTCGGTATTATTCCCACAGTTGATAAAAAATTGGATCTGTGTAAAACGTCCATGATTACTTATGTCGGCCAAGGGCTTAGCCCGGAGGCGGCGCTTGGGTCTCGCTCTTAGATGCCTCCACCTCTAGGTCTTCGGAGGCCGCCCTCTTCTTACCCTTGTGAGGAGGATCTTCTTCTTCTTCCTCCTCGTCGTCATCGTACTCCTCATGAGAGGACGGGGCATCAGCTCCTCCATACACTGCGTCCAAAGTGCCTTCATGGTGGAGGCCGTTGTCGTCCTCCTTGCTCTTCTTCTTCTTGTCTTTCTTTACCAGCGCCTGGTACGGCGCCGGAACCAACATCCTCATTAATAGAGGGCCTGCTGGGTCTTCAGGAAGCAGAGCCGGACACGGGATCCACTCCACCTTCTTGGTCCAGCCCTGTTAAAGGGACGGAATTTTTTAGTGCCCCCCCTCAAATTGAATGAACTGATTGGTGTTCGGAAACGAGGATACTTACCGGGGAGGCCGGGTTGTTGCAGTCGAGACCGGTGTCGTCAGATGTCCTTGGCCACGACTTCTGGGACTTGAAGAGCAAATTCCAGATCCCTTTATGCGTCGTGCCATAGAACCGCTGCAGGGTCCGTGGCCCTTCCGAATTGAACTCCCACATATTGAGAGGCCACCGCTGGCAGGGAAGATCTCGGTGGATCAACATCACCTGGATCACGTCGGCTAGGGTGATTTCCTTTGCTATCATGCTCTTGATGCGCTTTTGCGGTAGAAACACCTTATCAGCCGATCCCCAATCTTGACCCTTGTTGGTCTAAGATGCGAGCCTCAGCGGGGGTCTGGATCTGAAAGCGGGAGCGGCCGCCCACTTGGATGAAGGAAATATGCCCTAGAGGCAATAATAAAGTTATTATTTATTTCCTCATATCATGATAAATGTTTATTATTCATGCTAGAATTGTATCAACCGGAAACATAATACATGTGTGAATACATATACAAACGTACTGTCACTAGTATGCCTCTACTTGACTTCTCATTGATCAAAGATGGTTAAGTTTCCTAGCCATGGACATGAGTTGTCATTTGATTAATGAGGTCACATCATTAGGAGAATGATGTGATTGACTTGACCCATTTTGTTAGCTTAGCACTTGATCGTTTAGTTTACTACTATTGCTTTCTCCATGGCTTATACATGTTCCTATGACTATGAGATTATGCAACTCCCGAATACCGGAGGAACACTTTGTGTGCTACCAAACATCACAACATAACTGGGTGATTATAAAGGTGCTCTACAGGTGTCTCCGGTGGTGTTCGTAGAGTTGGCATAGATCGAGATTAGGATTTGTCACTCCGATTGTTGGAGAGGTATCTCTGGGCCCTCTCGGTAATGCGCATCACTATAAGCCTTGCAAGCAATGTGATTAATGAGTTAGTTGCGGGATGATGCACTATGGAACGAGTAAAGAGACTTGCCGCTAACGAGATTGAGCTAGGTATTGAGATACCAATGATCGAATCTCGGGCAAGTAACATACCGATGACAAAGGGAACAATGTATGTTGTTATGCGGTTTGACTGACAAAGATCTTCGTAGAATATGTAGGAACCAATATGAGCATCCAGGTTCCGCTATTGGTTATTGACCGGAGATGTGTCTCGGTCATGTCTACTAGGAAAGAAGGAGTCCTACTCCCGGTGGGAGTAGGACTCCCCACTTGACGCGCCCTCCTCCTTGGCCGGCCGCCTCCCCCCTAGCTCCTTTATATACGGGGCAGGGGGGCACCCTAAGACACAACAATTGATCATTGATCTCTTAGCCATGTGCGGTGCCCCCTCCACCATAATCCACCTCGGTCATATCGTAGCGGTGCTTAGGCGAAGCCCTGCGTCGGTAACTTCATCAACACCATCACCACGCCATCGTGCTGACAAAGCTCTTCCTGGAAGCTCTACTAGATCGTGAGTTCGCGGGACGTCACCGAGCTGAACGTGTGCTGAACGCGGAGGTGCGGTACGTTCGGTACTGAGGATCGGTCGATCATGAAGACGTACGACTACATCAACCGCGTTGTCATAATGCTTCCGCTTACGGTCTACGGGGGTACATGGACAACACTCTCCCCTCTCGTTGCTATGCATCACCATGATCTTGCATGTGCGTAGGAAAATTTTGAAATTACTACGTTTCCCAACAGTGGCATCCGAGCCAGGTTTATGCATAGATGTTATATGCACGAGTAGAACACAAGTGAGTTGTGGGTGATACAAGTCATACTGCTTACCAACATGTCATACTTTGGTTCGGCGGTATTGTTGGATGAAGCGGCCCGGACCGACATTACGCGTACGCTTACGCGAGATTGGTTCTACCGACGTGCTTTGCACATAGGTGGCTGGCGGGTGTCAGTTTCTCCAACTTTAGTTGAACCGAGTGTGACTACGCCCGGTTCTTGAGAAGCTTAAAACAACACTAACTTGACAAACTATCGTTGTGGTTTTGATGCGTAGGTAAGAACGGTTCTTGCTTAGCCCGTAGCAGCCACGTAAAACTTGCAACAACAAAGTAGAGGACGTCTAACTTGTTTTTGCAGAGCATGTTGTGATGTAATATGGTCAAGACATGATGCTATATTTTATTGTATGAGATGATCATGTTTTGTAATAGAGTTATCGGCAACTGGCAGGAGCCATATGGTTGTCGCTTTATTGTATGCAATGCAATCGCCCTGTAATTGCTTTACTTTATCTCTAAGCGGTAGAGATAGTCATAGAAGCAATAGTTGGCGAGACGACAATGATGCTATGATGGAGATCAAGGTGTCGCGCCGGTGATGATGGTGATCATGACGGTGCTTTGGAGATGGAGATCAAAGGCACAAGATGATGATGTCCATATCATATCACTTATATTGATTGCATGTGATGTTTATCCTTTATGCATCTTATTCTGCTTTGATTGACGGTAGCATTATAAGATGATCTCTCACTAAATTTCAAGGTACAAGTGTTCTCCCTGAGTATGCACCGTTGCCAAAGTTCGTTGTGCCGAGACACCACATGATGATCAGGTGAGATAAGCTCTATGTTCACATACAATGGGTGCAAGCCAGTTTTGCATACGCAGAAATACTCGAGTTAAACTTGACGAGCCTAGCATATGCAGATATGTCCTCGGAACACTGAGACCGAAAGGTCGAACGTGAATCATATAGTAGATATGATCAACATAGTGATGTTCACCATTGAAAACTACTCCATTTCACGTGATGATCGGTTATGGTTTAGTTGATTTGGATCACGTGATCACTTAGATGATAAGAGAGATGTCTATCTAAGTGGAAGTTCTTAAGTAATATGATGAATTGAACTTAAATTTTTCATGAACTTAATACCTGATAGTATTTTGCTTGTCTATGTTGTTGTAGATAGATAGCCCGTGCTGTTGTTCCGTTGAATTTTAATGCGTTCCTTGAGAAAGCAAAGTTGAAAGATGATGGTAGCAATTACACGGATGGGTCCGTAACTTGAGGATTATCCTCATTGCTGCACAGAAGAATTACGTCCTGGAAGCACCGCTGGGTGCCAGGCCTGCTGCAGATGCAACTGACAACGTTAAGAACGTCTGGCAAAGCAAAGCTGATGACTACTCGATAGTTCAGTGTGCCATGCTTTACGGCTTAGAACCGGGACTTCAATGACGTTTTGAACGTCATGGAGCATATGAGATGTTCCAGGAGTTGAAGTTAATATTTCAAGCAAATGGCCAAATTGAGAGATATGAAGTCTCCAATAAGTTCTACAACTGCAAGATGGAGGAGAATAGTTCTGTCAGTGAACATATACTCAAAATGTCTGGGTATAATAACCACTTGATTCAACTGGGAGTTAATCTTCCGGATGATAGTGTCATTGACAGAATTCTTCAATCACTGCCACCAAGCTACAAGAGCTTTGTGATGAACTATAATATGCAAGGGATGGATAAGACAATTCCGGAGCTCTTCGCAATGCTAAAGGCTGCGGAGGTAGAAATCAAGGAGCATCAAGTGTTGATGGTCAACAAGACCACCAGTTTCAAGAAAAAGGGTAAAGGGAAGAAGAAGGGGAACTTCAAGAAGAACAACAAACAAGTTGCTGCTCAGGAGAAGAAACCTAAGTCTGGACCTAAGCCTGAGACTGAGTGCTTCCACTGCAAAGAGACTGGTCACTGGAAGCGGAACTGCCCCAAGTATTTGGCGGATAAGAAGGATGGCAAGGTGAACAAAGGTATATGTGATATACATGTTATTGATGTGTACCTTGCTAAAGCTCGTAGTAGCACCTGGGTATTTGATACTAGTTCTGTTGCTAATATTTGCAACGCAAAACAGGGACTACGGATTGAGCGAAGATTGGCTAAGGACAAGGTGACGATGCACGTGGGAAATGGTTCCAAAATCGATGTGATCGCCGTCGGCACGCTACCTCTACATCTACCTTCGGGATTAGTTTTAGACCTGAATAATTGTTATTTGGTGCCAGCGTTGAGCATGAACATTATATCTGGATCTTGTTTGATGCAAGACGGTTATTCATTTAAATCTGAGAAAAATGGTTGTTCTATTTATATGAGTAATATCTTTTATGGTCATGCACCCTTGAAGAGTGGTCTATTTTTGTTGAATCTTGATAGTAGTGATAGACATATTCATAATGTTGAAGCCAAAACATGCAGAGTTGATAATGATAGTGCAACTTATTTGTGGCACTGCCGTTTGGGTCATATTGGTGTAAAGCGCATGAAGAAACTCCATACTGATGGACTTTTGGAATCACTTGATTATGAATCACTTGGTATTTGCGAACCATTCCTCATGGGCAAGATGACTAAAATGTCGTTCTCCGGAACAATGGAGCGAGCAACAGATTTGTTGGAAATCATACATACTGATGTATGTGGTCCGATGAATATTGAGGCTCGCGGAGGGTATCGTTATTTTCTCACCTTCGCAGATGATTTGAGCAGATATGGGTATATCTACTTAATGAAACATAAGTCTGAAACATTTGAAAAGTTCAAAGAATTTCAGAGTGAAGTGGAAAATCATCATAACAAGAAAATAAAGTTTCTACGATCTGTTCGTAGAGGAGAATATTTGAGTTACGAGTTTGGTCTTCATCTGAAACAATGCGGAATAGTTTCGCAACTCACGCCACCCGGAACACCAAGTGTAATGGTGTGTCCGAACGTCGTAATCGTACTTTACTAGATATGGTGCGATCTATGATGTCTCTTACTGATTTACCGCTATCGTTTTGGGGTTATGCTTTAGAGACGGCTGCATTCATGTTAAATAGGGAACCATCAAAATCCGTTGAGACGACGCCTTATGAACTGTGGTTTGGAAAGAAACCAAAGTTGTCATTTTTTAAAGTTTGGGGCTGCGATGCTTATGTGAAAAAGCTTCAACCTGATAAGTTCGAACCCAAATCGGAGAAATGTGTCTTCATAGGATACCCAAAGGAAACTGTTGGGTACACCTTCTATCACAGATCTGAAGGCAAAACATTAGTTGCTAAGAATGGATCCTTTCTAGAGAAGGAGTTTATCTCGAAAGAAGTGAGTGGGAGGAAAGTAGAACTTGATGAGGTAACTGTACCTACTCCCTTATTGGAAAGTAGTTCATCACAGAAACCGGTTCCTGTGACACCTACACCAATTAGTGAGGAAGCTAATGATATTGATCATGAAACTTCAGATCAAGTTACTACTGAGCCTCGTAGGTCAACCAGAGTAAGATCCGCACCAGAGTGGTACGGTAATCCTGTTTTGGATGTCATGTTACTTGACCATGGCGAACCTACGAACTATGAAGAAGCGATGGTGAGCCCAGATTCCACAAAATGGCTTGAGGCCATGAAATCTGAGATGGGATCCATGTATGAGAACAAAGTGTGGACTTTGGTTGACTTGCCCGATGATCGGCAAGCCATAGAGAATAAATGGATCTTCAAGAAGAAGATTCACGCTGATAGTAATGTTACTATCTATAAAGCTCGACTTGTTGCGAAAGGTTTTCGACAAGTTCAAGGGGTTGACTACGATGAGACTTTCTCACCTGTAGCGATGCTTAAGTCCGTCTGAATCATGTTAGCAATTGCCGCATTTTATGATTATGAAATTTTGCAAATGGATGTCAAAACTGCATTCCTGAATGGATTTCTGGAAGAAGAGTTGTATATGATGCAACCAGAAGGTTTTGTCGATCCAAAGGGTGCTACCAAAGTGTGCAAGCTCCAGTTATCCATTTATGGACTGGTGCAAGCCTCTCGGAGTTGGAATAAACGTTTTGATAGTGTGATCAAAGCATATGGTTTTATATAGAGTTTTGGAGAAGCCTATATTTACAAGAAAGTGAGTGGAGCTCTGTAGCGTTTCTAATATTATATGTGGATGACATATTGTTGATTGGAAATGATATAGAATTTATGGATAGCATAACAGGATACTTGGATAAAAGTTTTTCAATGAAAGACCTCGGTGAAGCTGCTTATATATTAGGCATCAAGATCTATAGAGATAGATCAAGACGCTTAATTGGACTTTCACAAGGCACATACCTTGATAAAGTTTTGAAAAAGTTCAAAATGGATCAAGCAAAGAAAGGGTTCTTTCCTGTGTTACAAGGTGTGAAGTTGATTCAGACTCAATGCCCGACCACTGCAGAAGATAGAGAGAAAATGAAAAGTGTTCCCTATGCTTCAGCCATAGGTTCTATCATGTATGCAATGTTGTGTACCAGACCTGATGTGTGCCTTGCTATTAGTTTAGCAGGGAGGTACCAAAGTAATCCAGGAGTGGATCACTGGACAGTGGTCAAGAACATCCTGAAATACCTAAAAAGGACTAAGGATATGTTTCTCGTTTATGGAGGTGACAAAGAGCTCATCGTAAATGGTTACGTCGATGCAAGCTTTGACTCTGATCCGGATGATTCTAAATCGCAAACCAGATACGTATTTTTATTGAACGGTGGAGCTATCAGTTGGTGCAGTTCTAAACAAATCGTCGTGGCAGGATCTACATGTGAAGCAGAGTACATAGCCGATCTAGGTGTCATACCTAGTGCATCGGGTCCAATGAAAATCTTTGCTGACAATACTGGTGCAATTGCCTCGGCAAAGGAATCGAGATTTCACAAGAGGACCAAGCACATCAAGAGACGCTTCAATTCCATCCGGGATCAAGTCCAGGTGGGAGACATAGAGATTTGCAAGATACATGCGGATCTGAATGTTGCAGACCCGTTGACTAAGCCTCTTCCACAAGCAAAACATGATCAACACCAAGACTCCATGGGTGTTAGAAGAATTACTATGTAATCTAGATTATTGACTCTAGTGCAAGTGGGAGACTGAAGGAAATATGCCCTAGAGGCAATAATAAAGTTATTATTTATTTCCTCATATCATGATAAATGTTTATTATTCATGCTAGAATTGTATCAACCGGAAACATAATACATGTGTGAATACATATACAAACGTACTGTCACTAGTATGCCTCTACTTGACTTCTCATTGATCAAAGATGGTTAAGTTTCCTAGCCATGGACATGAGTTTTCATTTGATTAACGAGGTCACATCATTAGGAGAATGATGTGATTGACTTGACCCATTTTGTTAGCTTAGCACTTGATCGTTTAGTTTACTGCTATTGCTTTCTCCATGGCTTATACATGTTCCTATGACTATGAGATTATGCAACTCCCGAATACCGGAGGAACACTTTGTGTGCTACCAAACGTCACAACGTAACTGGGTGATTATAAAGGTGCTCTACAGGTGTCTCCGGTGGTGTTCGTAGAGTTGGCATAGATCGAGATTAGGATTTGTCACTCCGATTGTCGGAGAGGTATCTCTGGGCCCTCTCAGTAATGCACATCACTATAAGCCTTGCAAGCAATGTGACTAATGAGTTAGTTGCGGGATGATGCATTACGGAATGAGTAAAGAGACTTTCCGGTAACGAGATTGAGCTAGGTATTGAGATACCGACGATCGAATCTCGGGCAAGTAACATACCGATGACAAAGGGAACAACGTATGTTGTTATGCGGATTGACTGATAAAGATCTTCGTAGAATATGTAGGAACCAATATGAGCATCCAGGTTCCGCTATTGGTTATTGAACGGAGACATGTCTCGGTCATGTCTACATAGTTCTCGAACCCGTAGGGTCCGCACGCTTAAAGTTCTGTGACGACCGGTATTATGAGTTTTTTGTGTTTTGATGTACCAAAGGTAGTTCGGAGTCCCGGATATGATCACGGACATGACGAGGAGTCTCGAAATGGTCGAGATGTAAAGATCGATATAATGGACGACTATGTTCGGACACCGGAAGTGTTTCGGGAGGTTTCGGACATATACTGGAGTACCGTGGGGTTACCGGAACCCCCGAGGGAGTGTAATAGGGATTTTGGGCCTTAGTGGAGAAGAGGAGGGGCGGCCAAGTGTAGCGACCAGACCTCAAACAGTCTGATCTCTGTGCTCCGGTGTCATCCCTGGATCAGTAATGCTGACACCACACAGTACTCGGAGGATTTATAGCAGAGTAGCAATCACACAGTTACTACATCGAGTGTCTCAAAAGAGAACTTATTACAATAAATATG
The DNA here is from genome assembly GCF_003073215.2 of Triticum urartu. Taxonomy (NCBI): domain Eukaryota; kingdom Viridiplantae; phylum Streptophyta; class Magnoliopsida; order Poales; family Poaceae; genus Triticum; species Triticum urartu. Next base: position 424,289,766 of record NC_053022.1, on the reverse strand, counting down.
GCTTAAGGCCATCTAATAACGATAACAGCGAAAGGCTTGGAAGATAAGTGAGTCCATCAACTCCAACGGCATCACTGAGTATAGAACCACGACCTAAAAACTCCTTAATCGTCGTCTGAAAAGTCTGCAACATTAACGTTGCAGCCCGAAAACGGGTCAGCACATGGAATATGCTGGCAAGGTAACACACAGAGAATAATGGAATGCAACAGCTATACTATATGCATATTTGGCTGGTGGAAAGCTCTATGGTAATAGTTTTTGTGTAAAGCCAATTTTTCCCTACTTCAAAGGAATATAATTAATTACTATCATGGTGGTTGTGAAACATTGAGGATGGTTGACAGCATCCTCAATCCCAATTAAGTAACATCATTAAAACCCATCAAAATTAATTTAGAGTAACATGTTGAGATTCACATGATAATCCAGGTACTAGATACTCAAAACGTCCATAACCGGGGACACGGCTAATCATGATTAGTTTATTACACTCTGCAGAGGTTTGCGCACTTTTCCCCACAAGACTCGATCGCCTCCGTTTGGTTTCTCGCACTACAGGGTGTTTGAGAAACGAATGACCGAGACATAGACTTTCGGAAGCGCTAGCACCTTACGATCGGGTAGACCGTACCACCTACAACCCCTACATCTGCTAGTCTACCACTGTAAGAGTTCGCACAAGTTAGTCAACTATGCCAGAGCCCATAATGGCTTGTGGCTGCACACGGAAGTTTCTAGTATGAAAAATCTCATGATCCCTTTGAGCCTGGGTGGCGGTCCAAACAAAACAGGCAAGTCCTGGAAACCCCAGGTGCCTCAATCCACCCAGATGTGTGTTAGGTTGCCACCTTAGATAAACCATTAATTAACAATCTCACATCTGTCATGGATATCACTCACCCAATCCACGTCTACTAGCATAGCATGGCATAATAAGCAAACGTAGAAGTAACTCCCAAAGGTTTGATAATAAACAGGTAATAGGTACTACCTCATCTACTTCCCATCTCACAATTTAATTAGATCCTAATCATGCAATGTGTGAGGATTGATCTAATGCAATAAAACTGGGTTGTAGAAAAAGGTATGATCAAAGTGTTACTTGCCTTGCTGATGATCCGCGTAACCTAGAGATTCAACATAACAGGCGGCGCACTCTGGGTATTCTATCGCAGACAAACAACAAGCATACAATAAATACTCATCTAATGCACAGGTAAAACTCAAATAGCAGATCTAACCAGAAAGTTCAACTTAAGAACCCTGGTTGGCAAAAGATTCAAATCGAACGAAGCAAAAGAAATCAAACAGCGAAAGAAAACAACTTCGTTCTAGCAATCTGGATCTAGGGCAAATTTTACAGTAGCAAAAACTTGTTTAAGTTGATTATTCGGAAAGAGGGTTTCGAGACGAAACTCCAGGCGCTTGAATCGCCTGATTCCGATAAACGAGCGAAAATTTATACTAAAACGAAAATCGGATCAGAAATCGTGATCAGAAAATAACCGCGGAAAATCCGACGAAAAAGACAAACGACAAACAAATTTTTTTAATTTAAAAAACTGCACGGAAAAACGGGGCGGCGACGAACCTCGAAAATCGCGCGGCTCCGGCGACGGCGGCTAAAGGCGGCGGCGGCTAGGGTTTCGGCTGGGCTGGGGCTCTCGGCCGGGCCTCAGGCGCTATATAAAGGCCCCAGGCCAGGGAGTCCTGGCCGGGTACGGCCCGGAGTCGGTTACGCGTTTTTTTTAAAATCCGCTCGGAAGAAAAATAAAAAGTACTAAACTGACTCCAAAAATCGCGAAATAAATTTTGCCGGGTTTCTAAAATCAAGCCCGATAAAGTGAACATTTATCTGGGCCCAAACTACAACTTTGAAAAACGCGCATTTTCCCTAAATTCAAATAAAAAATATCGAAAAACTCCAAAATAAATCTTATTTGATTTTTTATTAAATCCTCAATATTTCTATATTTTGGGAAAGTCATTTTATTCCCTCTCTCATATTTTTGTAATAGAAATAATTGATGATAAAATAAATAAAATCAAATGATCCTGTTTACATAATTTGAGAAAACTCAAATATGTAAATAACGAAATCCCCAACTCTCTCCGTGGGTCCTTGAGTTGCTTAGGATTTTCTAGGATCAAAACCAAAAGCAAAATAAAATATGATATGCATGATGACCTAATGTATAACATTCCAAATTGAAAATTTGGGATGTTACAAACCTACCCCCCTTAGGATGAATCTCGCCCTCGAGATTCGGGTTGGCAAGAAAATAGGTGAGGGTGGTCTTTGAGCAAATCTTCCTCTCGCTCCCAGGTGGCTTCATCCTCCGTGTGGTGGCTCCACTGAACTTTACAAAACTTGATAACCTTGCTACGAGTAACTCGGTTGGCAAACTCGAGAATCTTGACTGGTTTCTCCTCATAGGTCAAATTGTTATCCAACTAAATTGCTTCTAATGGTACTGTGTCTCTCAAAGGTATGTCAGTCATCTCCGCGTGACACTTCTTCAACTGAGAAACGTGAAACACATCATGCACTCCGGTTAATCCTTCTGGAAAATCCAACTTGTAGGCCACTTCTCCCATACGCTCCAAAACTCGATATGGTCCTACAAATCGTGGCGCTAACTTCCCCTTAACTCCAAAGCGCTTAATCCCTCGAAGTGGGGATACTCGAAGATAAGCTCTGTCTCCGACTTCGTAAACTGTCTCCTTGCATTTAGAATCTGCGTAGCACTTCTGCCTGGACTGGGCTACCTTGAGCCTATCGCGAATCAACTTCACCTTCTGTTCGGACTCTTTAATCAAATCTGGTCCAAACAACTGGCGGTCTCCAACTTCGTCCCATGACAACGGTGTCCTGCACCTCCTTCCATACAAAGCCTCGAAAGGTGCCATCTTCAAACTGGTCTGATAGCTATTATTGTAAGAAAACTCTGCATATGGCAAATTATCGTCCCAACTAGATCCATAATCTAGCGCACAAGCTCTCAGCATATCTTCCAAAATCTGATTGACTCTCTCGGTCTGTCCATCTGTCTGCGGATGAAAAGCTGTACTAAATTCTAGCCTAGTACCCAAAGTCTCATGCAACTGCTTCCAAAACTTTGAGGTAAACTGGGTTCCTCTATCTGATACGATGCTCCTCGGAACTCCATGCAGACAAATGATCCTTGTCATGTATATCTTTGCCAACTTAGCACTGGTGTAAGTGGTCTTTACTGGAATGAAATGAGCTACCTTCGTCAATCGATCAACTACAACCCAAATCGAGTCATATCCTGAACGAGTCCTTGGTAATCCCGTGATAAAATCCATGCCTAACTTATCCCACTTCCATTCGGGTATCGGCAATGGTTGCAACAATCCTGCTGGCTTCTGATGCTCTGCCTTTACTCTCTGACATACATCACAAACTGCTACATACTCCGCAATATCCTTTTTCATTCCGGTCCACCAGAAAATATCCTTCAAATCCAAATACATCTTGGTATTTCCTAGGTGAATCGAATACGGTGAGTCATGTGCCTCTTGTAGAATCAACTTCCTGATCTCCGGGTCATTGGGCATGTAAACACGGTCTTCAAACCATAGGGTGTCGTGCTCATCCTCACGAAATCCTTTAGCTTTTCCTTTGCTCAGTTTCTCCTTTATAGCGGCAATCTCTTTGTCAGTTTTCTGAGCTTCCCTGATTCTATCCATCAAAGTTGACTGAATTTCTAGTGCTGCTACATAGCCTCTCGGAACTATTTCCACACATAGTTCACGAAGATTTTCTGCTAACTCCTTGGGTATTTCTCCCGTCATTAACGTATTGACATGGCTCTTGCGGCTTAATGCATCAGCTACTACATTAGCCTTCCCGGGATGATAATGCAATTTTCATATCATAATCCTTGATAAGCTCCAACCATCTCCTTTGTCTGAGATTCAACTCCTTCTGCGTGAAAATATACTTCAAACTCTTGTGATCCGTGTACACCTCACAATGATTTCCAATGAGGAAATGTCTCCATGTCTTCAGTGCATGCACTACGGCTGCTAACTCCAAATCATGCGTAGCGTAATTCAATTCGTGAGGCTTCAGTTGTCGTGAAGCATACGAAACAACTCTTCCTTCCTGCATAAGTACTGCTCCAAGTCCTCTACGTGAAGCGTCGCAATACACCTCATAATCCTTGGTTTGATCTGGCAAAATCAATACTGGTGAGGTCACCAAACGTTTCTTCAACTCCTGGAAACTAGCCTCACACTCCTCAGTCCATTTGAATTTAGTATCCTTCTTCAGCAACTCCGTCATAGGCTTTGCAATATTTGAGAAATTCTCAATAAATCTCCGGTAGTATCCTGCGAGTCCAAGAAAACTCCGGATCTCTCCAACTGTTGTTGGTGCTTCCCACTTGGTCACGGTTTCGACTTTAGCGGGATCTACTGCTATACCTTCTCCAGATATAACATGTCCGAGGAATCCTACTTCCTTCAACCAAAATTCACATTTGCTGAACTTGGCATATAGTTGGTGTTCTCTGAGCTTTCCAAGTACCAAACGCAAATGCTCCTTATGTTCCTCTTCATCCTTCGAATATACCAGGATATCATCAATGAACACTACGACGAACTTATCCAAAAACTCCATAAACACTTTTTTCATCATGTTCATAAAATAGGCAGGCGCGTTAGTCAGTCCAAATGACATAACGGTATACTCATATAGTCCATATCTTGTGGTGAATGCTGTCTTAGGTATATCCTGTTCTCGAATCTTCAACTGGTGGTATCCTGATCGCAAATCGATCTTGGAAAACACTTTAGCTCCTTGTAAACGATCAAACAGATCATTGATCATTGGTAGTGGGTACTTGTTCTTGATCGTTACTTTGTTCAATCCTCGATAATCAACAACCATCCTTAACGATCCATCCTTCTTCTCCACTAAAAGTACTGGTGATCCCCAATGCGAAGAACTTGGGCGAATATATCCCTTATCCAGTAACTCCTTAATCTGCTTCTTAATTTCCACCAAATCCTTTGCTGGCATCCTATATGGTCTCTTCGATATTGGCCCAGTGCCTGGCAAAAGCTAAATCAAAAACTCAATGTCTCTATCTGGTGGCATGCCTGGCAACTCTTCGGGAAATACATCAGGAAAATCCTTTACCACTGGTACTTCCTCCTGCACAACTCCTGTTAGGCAATTCACTTGTGTCCTTTTTGGTACATGCCGGGATACATACTTGATCCTTCTCCCTTCTGGTGTGGTAAGCAAAATTGACTTACTAGCACACTCAATATTCCCTTTATACTTTGATAACCAATCCATGCCTAATATCACATCCAATCCTTGAGATTCCAATACTATTAGGTCTGAGGGAAAAACATAGTTACCAATCCTTAATGGTAACCGATCACACCATAAACTTGCCACATACTCTGCTCCTGGCGAGGTTACTAACATGGGTGACCTAAGGGCTTGGGTTGGTAGGTTATACTTGTCCACAAATCCCCTTGATATGTATGAATGCGATGCACCAGTATCAAAAAGAACGAGTGCAGTAAATGACTTAACCAAAAACTTACCTATTACTGCATCGGGCTGAGCTTCAACCTCCTCCACGCTAACGTGGTTCACCTGTCCCCTGTTGAAAGGGTTCAGCTTCTTTCCAGAACTTCCATTGCCATTTTGGCCTTCAGGACATTCATTTGCAAAATGTCCTGGCTTCGAACACTTATAGCAAGTGACGTGGCTCAAATCCTTCTTGGCTGGGGTTGATGGGGTGCTGCGGTTATGTCCATTACTTCCTCCATTCCCATTACCATTCTTGGTGCCATTGTGATTGTGCGAGCTACCTACTCCATGGGTATGCTGAAATGTCCTCCTGGTCTAGGGGTAAAACGTGGCTTCTGCTGAGCTCCTGAATTATACTTTCCTTGTCCATACTTCCTCTTGCGGTTCTCATTTTGCTGCTGCTTCCCTTCAATCATAAGAGCACGATCTACCAACTCCTGGTAGTTGTTGAAGGTGGCTACCATCAACTGCATACTCAACTCATCATTCAGTCCTTCCAGGAATTTCTCCTGCTTAGCTGCATCTGTACCAACGTCATCTGGGGCATAACATGCTAGCTTACTAAACTCCTCCACATACTGGCCAACTGTCCATCCTCCTTGGCGCAAGTTACGAAACTCACGCTTCTTCATGGCCATTGCTCCTGCTGAAACATGAGCAGTACGAAAAGCCTGCTGAAACTGGTCCCACGTGACAGTGTTGACTGGGAAAGTGGCTGTGAAATTCTCCCACCAAGATGCTGCAGGTCCTTCTAACTGATGTGCGGCAAACTTAACCTTCTCCACATCTGTGCATCCTGCGGTGGTCAACTCCCTAGCTATCTTGCGGAGCCAATCATCTGCTACTATCGGCTCGGTGCTACTGGAAAACACCAGCGGATTTAGCCTAAGAAAACGGGCTAAGTGGTCAACAGGTGGTGGTGGTGGTGGGTTGTTGTTGTTGTTCCCTTGATTCTGATTCTGAACTAGCAACTGCATCAAGGTATTCTGCTGCTGGATCAACTGGGTGAGCTCTGGCGGAAAGGCAAATCCGGGGTCACGTCTCGGAGGCATCTGAGGGTTTAGAAAAGATGAGATATAAGAATAGAGGGGGTCTAAAGGGAAAACACTACCCATATGCACATGAGGCAAAAGCACACAATTCACTTCAATCAAACAAACAAAGGCATACAATCGATCTAACTATCGCAAAAGTGCTCGGACTACTATATTTACATGGTGGACTACTACTACTGATGAGGTGGTCTACTAGAAATATTCTACGGTTGTAGACTCCATGATATCTGCTCCTGCTTCATCAACATAGTCATCATCGCTACTTTCTACTTCCGAGTCGGTGCCGTCAATGATGATGTAGTCTTCCGCGCTAATCTCCTTGGGTTCTTCGTCTTCATCTACTGGTGTCGGGCCTCCCATAAATATGCCAATCTTCTTTGTTAAGTCAGCATTCTTATCCACCAATACTTCAATTTCTTCTTCATAATCTTCGCGTGTAGCCTTGAGTTCTTCCTCTAGTTCCTTAATTCTAGTCTTAGCCTTCTTCAGATCTATCATGTCGGCGCACATCTGATTCTCCTGTCGTCGAATGTGCTGGTTTAATTCCTGAATAAAAGCTGCAATTGATCTATCCTTCCTGGTGTTGATCATCTCCCAGTGTTCATCTCGGCGCCCACAAATCTGGTAGATAGTATCCTTAAGATCCTTGCGGTAGACTTCTCCAATGCGTCCCATGGCGATGTGAGCTGCCATGCTCTTTCCTAGACTCCAAGTTGGTGCATCAAAAGAAAACTCTATGGGCTCAGTGACTGGCATGAACGTCCTTCCTGGAACTTGAACTTGAATCGTACAGCGCTCTTCTTCAGGTAAAGTGGCATTGTAGGTTCCCGTGAAGCTTGGTATTCCTATGTTCAGGTATCTAGTGACTTCCTTCAAGTGGCGTCCAAAGGGTGTATCTTCATCCGGTTGGGTGAACTTGTTCCTTGCATCCGCCATCCTAAAGAGTAGAAAAGATGAGAAGTCAGAAGAGAAGAGAGTGAGTAGTGATCTAGGTCTTTAGCTTAGTGGTCATGTCCTACAGTCAGCGTGTGCTCTGATACCATCTCTGTAGCGACCAGACCTCAAACAGTCTGATCTCTGTGCTCCGGTGTCATCCCTGGATCAGTAATGCTGACACCACACAGTACTCGGAGGATTTATAGCAGAGTAGCAATCACACACTTATTACATCGAGTGTCTCAAAAGAGAACTTATTACAATAAATATGGCTTAAGGCCATCTAATAACGATAACAGCGGAAGGCTTGGAAGATAAGTGAGTCCATCAACTCCAACGGCATCACTGAGTATAGAACCACGACCTAAAAACTCCTTAATCGTCGTCTGAAAAGTCTGCAACATTAACGTTGCAGCCCGAAAACGGGTCAGCACATGGAATATGCTGGCAAGGTAACACACAGAGAATAATGGAATGCAACAGCTATACTATATGCATATTTGGCTGGTGGAAAGCTCTATGGTTACAGTTTTTGCGTAAAGCCAATTTTTCCCTACTTCAAAGGAATAAAATTAATTACTATCATGGTGGTTGTGAAACATTGAGGATGGTTGACAGCATCCTCAATCCCAATTAAGTAACATCATTAAAACCCATCAAAATTAATTTAGAGTAACATGTTGAGATTCATATGATAATCCAGGTACTAGATACTCAAAACGTCCATAACCAGGGACACGGCTAATCATGATTAGTTTATTACACTCTGCAGAGGTTTGCACACTTTTCCCCACAAGACTCGATCGCCTCCGTTTGGTTTCTCGCACTACAGGGTGTTTGAGAAACGGATGACCGAGACATAGTCTTTCGGAAGCGCTAGCACCTTACGATCGGGTAGACCGTACCACCTACAACCCCTACATCTGCTAGTCTACCACTGTAAGAGTTCACACAACTTAGTCAACTATGCCAGAGCCCATAATGGCTTGTGGCTGCACACAACTCACGATCCCTTTGAGCCTGGGTGGCGGTCCAAAGAAAACAGGCAAGTCCTGGAAACCCCAGGTGCCTCAATCCACCCAGATGTGTGTTAGGTTGCCACCTTAGATAAACCATTAATTAACAATCTCACATCTGTCATGGATATCACTCACCCAATCCACGTCTACTAGCATAGCATGGCATAATAAGCAAACGTAGAAGTAACTCCCAAAGGTTTGATAATAAACAGGTAATAGGTACTACCTCATCTACTTCCCATCTCACAATTTAATTAGATCCTAATCATGCAATGTGTGAGGATTGATCTAATGCAATAAAACTGGGTTGTAGAAAAAGGTATGATCAAAGTGTTACTTGCCTTGCTGATGATCCGGTGTAACCTAGAGATTCAACGTAACAGGCGGCGCACTCCGGGTATTCTATCGCAGAGAAACAACAAGCATACAATAAGTACTCATCTAATGCACAGGTAAAACTCAAATAGCAGATCTAACCAGAAAGTTCAACTTAAGAACCCTGGTTGGCAAAAGATTCAAATCGAACGAAGCAAAAGAAATCAAACAGCGAAAGAAAACAACTTCGTTCTAGCAATCTGGATCTAGGGCAAATTTTACAGTAGCAAAAACTTGTTTAAGTTGATTATTCGGAAAGAGGGTTTCGAGACGAAACTCCAGGCGCTTGAATCGCCTGATTCCGATAAACAAGCGAAAATTTATACTAAAACGAAAATCGGATCAGAAATCGCGATTAGAAAATAACCGCGGAAAATCCGACGAAAAAGAAAAACGACGAACAGAATTTTTTTTTAACAGCACGAAAAAGGAGGCGGCGGCGAACCTCAAAAGTCGCGCGGCTCCGGCGGCGGCGGCTAAGCTAGGATTAGGATTAGGCTGGGCGCTGGCTCTCTGCCGGGCCGGGGCGGCGGCTTATAAAGGCCCCAGGCCGGTGGTTTCCTGGCCGAGTACGGCTCGGAGTCGGTTCCAGTTTTTTTTTTATAAAATCCGCTCGGAAGAAAAATAAAAAGAAATACTAAACTGACTCCAAAAATCGCGAAATAAATTTTGCCGGGTTTCTAAAATCAAGCCCGATAAAGTGAACATTTATCTGGGCCCAAACTACAACTTTGAAAAACGCGCATTTTTCCTAAATTCAAATAAAAAATACCGAAAAACTCCAAAATAAATCTTATTTGATTTTTTATTAAATCCTCAATATTTCTATATTTTGGGAAAGTCATTTTATTCCCTCTCTCATATTTTTGTAATAGAAATAATTGATGATAAAATAAATAAAATCAAATGATCCTGTTTACATAATTTGAAAAAACTCAAATATGTAAATAACGAAATCCCCAACTCTCTCCGTGGGTCCTTGAGTTGCTTAGGATTTTCTAGGATCTAAACCAAAAGCAAAATAAAATATGATATGCATGATGACCTAATGTATAACATTCCAAATTGAAAATTTGGGATGTTACACCAGGGCAGGCCGCGCACCCCCTCCCCCTCTAGTCTGAATTGGACAAGGAGGGGGGCGGTGCCCCTCTTTCCTTCCTCCTGTCTCCTTCCCTTCCCCCTTCTCCTACTACTACTAGGAAAGAAGGAGTCCTACTCCCGGTGGGAGTAGGACTCCCCCTTGGCGCGCCCTCCTCCTTGGCCGGCTGCCTCCCCCCTAGCTCCTTTTTATACGGAGGCAGGGGCGCCCCAAGACACATCAATTGATCATTGATCTCTTAGCCGTGTGCGGTGCCCCCCTCCACCATAATCCACCTCGGTCATATCATAGCGGTGCTTAGGCGAAGCCCTGCGTCGGTAACTTCATCAACACCGTCATCACGCTGTCGTGCTGACGAAGCTCTTCCTGGAAGCTCTACTGGATCGTGAGTTCGCGGAACATCACCGAGATGAACGTGTGCTGAACACGGAGGTGTCGTACGTTCGTTACTGAGGATCGGTCGATCGTGAAGATGTACGACTTCATCAACCGCGTTGTCATAACGCTTCCGCTTACGGTCTATGAGGGTACGTGGACAACACTCTCCCCTCTCGTTGCTATGCATCACCATGATCTTGCGTGTGCGTAGGAAAATTTTGAAATTAGTACGTTTCCCAACATTGGAGCCGCGGGGTTCAGTGATGTAGAACCACTACTGCTACCAAATCTTGACAGTCTCCACAAATGCCCCCTTGGGACAGGTGACGTTGGGGAGTTTGCTCACCATGGCACCGCCGCAGTCCGCGTGCTGCCCGTCTACCACCTTTGGCTTCACATTGAAGACCTTGAGCCATAGGCCGAAGTGTGTGTGTGGGGGGGGACGCGGAGGAACGCTTCACACACGATGATGAACGCCGAGATGTGGAGGAAAGAATTCGGGGCCAGATCATGAAAATCCAGCCCGTAGTAAAACATAAGACCCCTAACAAAGGGGTGGAGGTGAACCCAAGTCCGCAGAGGAAGTGAGGGATGAACACCACCCCTCTCGCCGGGCTCCGGGGTGGGGATGACCTGCTCCGGGTCGGGAAGCCTGTGCCTGATTTTTGCGGTCAGGTACCGCGCCTCCCTCAGCTCCTGAATGTTCTCCTCCGTGACGGAGGAGACCATCCACTTGCGTTGAGAGCCGGATCCGGCCAAGGCTGGAAGAGTTGGAGGTGGGGGGAAAGATTCGAAGTTGGGTGCCGGAGCTCGAGGATGGGAGGGCAGAGGAGAGAATGAGGTGCGAGATGGAAATATGGATTCTTATCCACTTATATGGACCGCGAATATCAAGCGTCTCCCCCCTCGAGCCTTAAAACTCGCCTTTTCCCGAGGAGTCGTGCGAACGGCACGGTTAGATTACCAAAAACCGTATTGATGAGGATCCCGCAATCGGGGGGCACGATCTCTGCTTTGACAAGATGTGTCATTAAGTCCGCGTCTCAAAACGTGAGGCAGGAGGCTCCAGAAACGGTTCGAAATGATAGAGTCCGAACGTGACATTTCGCCAAAAAAGCTGTCAGTGGGACATACCTTATTTTAAGTATTATACCTTTGTGGTTGAGGAGCTAACCTATCATACAGAGTCGGATATAGTTTCTTATCTAGAAGACTGGAGTATTCGGAGGAGGAACCCGCCTTGGGATGCCAAAGACAATCCGCGTGCCGAACACGTCATCCTCGAAATACTGGTTCAAGGGCTACTGAGGGAGTCCTGGATTACGGGGTCCTCGGTTGTCCGGATCAACTAATGTGGGCCGGACTTATGGACCGTGAAGATACAAGATAAAAGGCCCTCCCTCGTGTCCGGATGGAACTCTCCTTTGCGTGGGTGGCAAGATTGGCGTTCGGATCTGTAGATTCCTTCCTCTATAAACCGAATCTGTACAACCCTAGGTCCCTCCGGTGTCTATATAAACCGGAGGGGTTAGTCCGTAGAGGATCATCATAATCATACCAGCTAGACATCTATGGTTTAGCTACTACGATCTCCAAGTAGATCGACTCTTGTAACCTTCATATCCATCTAGATTAATCAAGCAGGAAGTAGGGTATTACCTCCATTAAGAGGGCCTGACCCTGGGTAAACATTGTGTCCCCCGACTCCTGTTACCATCAATCCTAGATGCATAGTTCGTGACCCCCTACCCGAGATCTGCCGGTTTTGACACCGACACCGGTTGATTTCTTTGTCAGGTTCTGGACAACTTTCGACTGCAGTCGTGTGTTTGAATCTTCCCGGCGTTTGTTCTGCGAGGGCGCGCTGGTGAGCTTTGATCGGTGGCACCTGATGACCCACAAGTATAGGGGATCTATCGTAGTCCTTTCGATAAGTAAGAGTGTCGAACCCAACGAGGAGCAATAGGAAATGATAAGCGGTTTTTAGCAAGGTATTCTCTGCAAGTACTGAAATAAGTGGTAACAGATAGTTTTGTGATAAGATAATTTGTAACAAGCAACAAGTAACAAAAGTAAATAAAGTGCAGCAAGGTGGTACAATCCTTTTTGTAGCAAAGGACAAGCATGGACAAACTCTTATATAAGGAAAAGCGCTCCCGAGGACACATGGGAATATCGTCAAGCTAGTTTTCATCACGTTCATATGATTCGCGTTCGGTACTTTGATAATTTGATATGTGGGTGGACCGGTGCTTGGGTGCTGTTCTTACTTGAACAAGCATCCCACTTATGATTAACCTCTATTGCAAGCATCCGCAACTACAGCAAAAGTATTAAGGTAAACCTAACCATAGCATGAAACATATGGATCCAAATCAGCCCTTTCGAAGCAACGCATAAACTAGGGTTTAAGCTTCTGTCACTCTAGCAACCCATCATCTACTTATTACTTCCCAATGCCTTCCTCTAGGCCCAAATAATGGTGAAGTGTTATGTAGTCGACGTTCACATAACACCACTAGAGTCTATACAACATACATCTCATCAAAATATCGAACGAATACCAAATTCACATGACTACTAATAGCAAGACTTCTCCCGTGTCCTCAGGAACAAACGTAACTACTCACAAAGCATATTCATGTTCATAATCAGAGGGGTAATAATATGCATAAAGGATCTGAACATATGATTTTCCACCAAATAAACCAACTAGCATCAACTACAAGGAGTAATCAACACTACTAGCAACCTACTAGCACCAATCCCAGACTTGGAGACAAGAATAGGATACAAGAGATGAACTAGGGTTTTGAGATAAGATGGTGCTGGTGAAGATGTTGATGGAGATTGCCCTCTCCCGATGAGAGGAGCGTTGGTGATGACAATGGCGATGATTTCCCCCTCCCGGAGGGAAGTATCCCCGGCAGAACAGCTCTGCCGGAGCCCTAGATTGGTTCCACCTCGTGGTAGCAGAGTTTCATCCCGAAAAGTTGCTTCTGGTTGTTTTCTCGATGATAGCCTTCGTATAGCAGAAGATGGGCGTCGGAGAGCCACTAGGGGGCCCACGAGGTAGGGGGCGCGCCCTAGGGGGGGGGGCGCCCCCACCCTCGTGGACAGGGTGTGGGCCCCCTGGTCTTCATCTTTGGCAAGGATTTTTTATTATTTATTATAAGATATTCCGTGGAGTTTCAGGACTTTTGGAGTTGTGCAGAATAGGTCTCTAATATTTGCTCCTTTCTAGCCCAGAATTCCAGCTGTCGGCATTCTCCCTCCGTATGTAAACCTTGTAAAATAAGAGAGAATAGCCATAAGTATTGTAACATAATGTGAAATAACAGCCCATAATGCAATAAATATCGATATAAAAGCATGATGCAAAATGGACGTATCAACTCCCCCAAGCTTAGGCCTTGCTTGTCCTCAAGCGAAAGCCGATAACGATAAATATGTCCCCATGTTTAGAGTTAGAGGTGTCGATAAAAATAAAATACGGACATGAGGGCATCATGATTATTCTCATAACAGCAACATATCTAGATATTGTCATATGATTACTTATGTTCAAGTGATGATCTATTCACAATGCACAAGTATGAATCAGAAACCTTATTGAGAACCAACAAACTATAACCTCAGTCATTGAAGCAATTGCAATTTATCATAACATCAGAAAGAGTCTATGTCAGAGCTAAAAAGCAAGTCCACATACTCAACTATCATCTAGTCCTTCATAATTGGTAACACTCATGAAATACTTGTGGTTACGAAGTTCTAATCGGACACAGGGAAAGATAAGGTCTTATAGTTTCGCCCCACAACCTTTTATGTCGAGGGTAATGTCAACAATAATAACTCATGCCCCCCTACATCCAATTATATATATATATATATATATATATATATTAGGTTCTTTCCAACATGCTGGGCTTGCCAAAGGATAAAATGAAAAAGGAAAGGTGAAGATCACCGTGACACTTGCATGAGGTAGAAGATAATAATAAAAGATAGGCCCTTCGCAGAGGGAAGCAGAGGTTGCCATGCGTTTCATGGTTGGATGCATAAAATCTCAATGCGAAAGAACGTCACTTTATATTTCCCCTTGTGATATGAACCTTTATTATGCAGTCCGTCGCTTTTATTACTTCCACATCACAAGATCGTATAAAGCTTATTTCTCCCACACCAATCAATCATACATATTTAGAGCAATTTTTATTGCTTTGCACCGATGACAACTTACTTGAAGGATCTTACTCAATCCATAGGTAGATATGGTGGACTCTCATGGCAAAACTGGTTTAAGGGTATTTGGAAGCACAAGTAGTATCTCTACTTGGTGCTGAGAATTTGGCTAGCATGAGGGGGAAAGGGAAGCTCAACATGTTAGAGGATCCATGACAACATACTTTATCTCAGATATAAGAAAACATAACTCATCACGTTGTCTTCCTTATCCAACATCAACTCTTTAGCATGTCATATTTTAATGAGTGCTCCCAATCATAAAAGATGTCAATGATAATATATCTATATGTGAAAACCTCTCTTTCCTTATTACTTCCTATTAATTGAAACGATGACCAAAGCTATGTCTGCCAACTCCCAACAACGTTTAAATCATCATACTCTTCCTATGTGAAGTCATTACTCTCAATAAGATCAATATGAACTCTTTGTATCTTTTTATTCTTTTTCTCTTTTCTTTTATTCACCCAAGATCATAGCAAGAAAATCAAGCCCTTGACTCAACACTAATCTTTATTATATAGCTCACGGACTCGATTACATAGAAAAATCATAAAGCAAAACTCAAAACTAGATCATGCCATAAACTTTATTCTACTAGATCAAGATACTACTAATAGTATCGAACTAAGAAAAACGGTAAAGATAGGAGTTGTGATTGTGATACGATACCGGGGCACCTCCCCCAAGCTTGGCAGTTGCCAAGGGGAGTGCCCATACCCATATGATTATGTCTCCTTCTTTGTTGTTGGTGTAATATTATTGGCGATGATTCCTCTCAGGATACGGTTCTCCTCTTCGAGCTTATTGACTTGCTGCTTGAGGTCCATTATTTCCTTACAAAGCTTTCCTGTGATGGCTAAAGCTCCTTGCACCCAAGGGTGTTGCATAGCTGCGGCAGAACAAGTGACACTCTTCATATTTTCATAAGAAAGAAATCTAACATTGGAAGGGATAACCGAGTTTGGAATAGCTGAGCTCTGTAGTTCCCCCATCGTGAACCCAGCTTGGAAGCGAGAGGTGACTTCTTGATCCTCCATGGCATCTACCCTCATCAAATCAGCCTCCATCTTTTCCTCCGTTGCTGGCCCAAAGTGGTCAACGTCGCTATTTGCCCTTAGTTCCAGTGCTGGATTAGATACCCGGCTCTCCCCGACTGACTCTTGAGAAGACATCTTTCTCTAATCTGCAGCAGCAACAGCTCGAAACAAAAACAAAGGATATTTGCGTGATACGGGAGTCAAAACCTTCGGGAGAATATATAATGAATTTTTACCGACCAAAATACGTGTCATGCAAGAAAACGGAGTCCGTAAGGCACACGAGGTGCTCACGAGGTAGGGGGCGCGCCCAAGGGGGTAGGGCGCACCCTCCACCCTCGTGGGGCCCTCGTGTCCTTCCCGGACTGCTACTTAATTTTCTATTTTTCTAAATATTCCAAAACGGAGAAATATTGCCTTAAAAATTGTTTAGGAGTCGGTTTACTTACCGTACCACATACCTATTCCCTTTCGAAGTCTGGAACGTTCTGGAAAGTGTCTCTTATGTATTCCTCCGGGGTTACGGTTTCAATTATATTGGTTTCAACATTTATGGGATTACATGAGATATAATTTTTTATTCTTTGACCGTTTACCACCTTCAGATTTGTACCTTCGAAGTTGTTGATTTTTATGGCACTGCAACGATAGACCTCCTCGATAACGTAGGGGCCTTCCCATTTAGAGAGAAGTTTTCTTGCAAAAAATCTTAAACGAGAGTTGTATAGCAATACATAGTCACCTACATTAAACTCACGCTTTTGTATTCTTTTGTCATGGCATCTTTTAACTTTTTCTTTAAACAACTTGGCATTTTCATAAGCTTGGGTTCTCCATTCATCAAGTGAGCTAATATCAAATAACCTCTTCTCACCGGCAAGTTTGAAATCATAGTTGAGCTCTTTCATAGCCCAATATGCCTTATGTTCTAGTTCGAGAGGTAGGTGGCATGCTTTTCCATAAACCATTTTATATGGATACATACCCATAGGATTTTTATATGCAGTTCTATAGGCCCATAATGCATCATCAAGTTTCTTGGACCAATTCTTTCTAGACCTATTGACCGTCTTTTGCAAAATTAATTTGAGCTCTCTATTACTCAATTCTACTTGACCACTAGACTGCGGGTGATAAGGAGATGCAATTCTATGATTAACGTCATACTCCCTCTGTAAACTAATATAAGAGCATTTAGATCACTAAAATAGTGATCTAAACACTCTTATATTAGTTTACAGAGGGAGTACTTAGCAAGCATTTTACGGAAAGCACCATGAATAAAATGTGAACCACCATCAGTCATTAAATATCTAGGGACTCGAAACCTTGATAAAATAACTTCTTTAAGCATTTTAATAGAAGTGTTATGATCAGCACTACTAGTTGGAATAGCTTCTACCCACTTAGTAACGTAATCAACAACAACTAGAATATGTGTATATCCATTAGAGGCAGGAAAAGGTCCCATATAATCAAAGCCCCAAACATCAAATGGTTCAATAACAAGTGAATAATTCATAGGCATTTCTTGACGTCTACTAATATTACCAATTCTTTGACATTCATCACAAGACAAGACAAACTTACGGGCATCCTTAAAGAGAGTAGGCCAATAAAAACCGGATTGCAATACCTTATGTGCAGTTCTATCTCCAGCGTGGTGTCCTCCATAAGCTTCGGAGTGACACTTGCGTAGGATCTGTTCCTGTTCATTCTCAGGTACACCACGTCTAATAACACCATCTACTCCTTCTTTATAAAGATGTGGGTCATCCCAAAAGTAATGTCTCAAATCATAGAAGAACTTTTTCTTTTGTTGGTATGTGAAGCTAGGTGGTATGAATTTAGCAACAATGTAATTAGCATAATCAGCATACCAAGGAGTACTACGAGAAGTACTTATGACATTTAATTGTTCATTAGGAAAGCTATCATCAATGGGAAGTGGGTCATCAAGAACATTCTCTAACCTAGATAAGTTGTCTGCAATGGGGTTCTCCGCTCCTTTTATATCAACAATATGCAAATAAAATTCTTTTAGTAGGAGAACCCATCTAATAAGTCTAGGTTTAGCATCTTTCTTTTCCATAAGATATTTAATAGCAGCATGATCAGTGTGAATAGTTACTTTAGAATCAACAATATAAGTCTGAACTTATCACAAGCAAATACAACTGCCAAGAATTCTTTTTCAGTAGTAGCATAATTTCTTTGAGCATTGTCTAGAGTCTTACTAGCATAATGGATAACATTTAATTTCTTATCAACTCTTTGCCCTAGAACAACACCTACAGCATAATCACTAGCATCACACATAATTTCAAAGGGTAAATTCCAATCAGGTGGCTGAACAATAGGTGCAGAGATCAATGCTTTCTTAAGTATTTCAAATGCTTCTACACAATCATCATAAAATACAAATGGTATATCTTTTTGTAATAAATTAGTCAAAGGACGAGAAATTTTTGAGATGTCCTTAATGAACCTCCTATAAAAACCGGCATGACCAAGGAAACTTCTTATACCTTTGATGTCTTTGGGACATGGCATCTTTTCAATAGCATCATCCTTGGCTTTATCAACTTCAATACCTCTTTCACAAATTTTATGCCCCAAGACAATGCCTTCATTAACCATAAAGTGGCACTTTTCCCAGTTCAAGACAAGGTTAGTGTCTTCACATCTCTACAAAACTCGATCAAGGTTGCTCAAGCAATCATCAAAAGAGGATCCATAGACGGAGAAATCATGCATGAACACCTCACAAATCTTTTCACAAAAGTCGGAGAATATAGCCATCATGCATCTTTGAAAGGTAGCAGGTGCATTACATAAACCAAAAGGCATACGTCTATAAGCAAAGGTACCAAAAGGGCATGTAAAAGTAGTCTTTGATTGATCTTTAGCCGACACAGGTTTTTGAGAGAAACCAGAATAACCATCTAGAAAGCAATAGTGTGTATGTTTGCATAATCTTTCTAGCATTTGATCAATAAAAGGTAAGGGGTAATGATCTTTCTTAGTAGCCTTATTTAATTTGCGGAAATCAATTACCATCCTATAACCTGTAATAATTCTTTGTGGAATCAATTCATCTTTATCATTAGGAACAACAGTGATACCTCCCTTCTTAGGGACACAATGGACAGGACTTACCCACTGACTATCAGCAACGGGATAAATTATACCTGCCTCCAGAAGCTTTAGTATATATTTTCTTACCACTTCTTTCATCTTAGGATTAAGCCTTCGTTGATGATCAGAAACTGGTTTGGCATCTGCTTCCAAATTTATTTTATGTTGACATAGAGTGGGACTAATGCCCTTAAGATCATCAAGAGTATATCCAATAGCAGCACGGTGCTTCTTCAGAGTTTTCAATAATATTTCTTCTTCATGCTCTGAAAGGTTAGCACTAATAATAACAGGATATATCTTCTTCTCATCAAGATAAGGATATTTAAGATTATCGAGCAATGGTTTAAGCTCAAACACGGGATCACCCTTAGGTGGAGGGGGATCCCCTAGGATTTCAACAGGCAAATTGTGTTTCAGAATAGGTTCCTGTTTAAAGAATACTTCATCTATTTCCCCTCTTTCATTCATAAACATATCATTCTCATGGTCTAGCAAATATTGTTCTAAAGGATCACTAGGAGGTACAACAATAGAAGCAAGACCAATAATTTCATCCTTACTAGGAAATTTTTTCTTCACGATGTTGTTTAGTAAATTTAGAGAAATTAAACTCATGAACCATATCATTCAAGCCAATAGTAACAACATTCTTTTTGCAGTCTATCTTAGCATTAACAGTGTTCAAGAAGGGTCTACCAAATATAATTGGACAAAAGCTATCTTGTGGGGAACTGGGAACAAAAAAAATCAGCAGGATATTTAGTTTTCCCGCACAAGACTTCAACATCTCTAACAATTCCCACTGGTGATATAGTATCCCTATTAGCAAGTTTAATTGTGACATCAATATCGTCTAACTCAGCAGGTGCAATTTCATGCTTGATTTCTTTATACAAGTCATAAGGTATAACACTAGCACTAGCTCCCATATCACATAAGCCATGACAACAGTGATCTCCTATTTTAACAGAAATAACAGGCACGCCTACCACATGTCTATGTTTATCTTTAGCACAAGGTTTAACAATTCTAGCAGTTTCACCGCAGAACTGAATAACATGCCCATCAATATTATCTGACAAGAGATCTTTAACAATAGCAATATTAGGTTCTACTTTAACTTGCTCAGGAGGTGTATAAGTTCTAATATTACTTTTACGAACCACAGTTGAAGCTTTAGCATGATCCTTTATTCTAACAGGGAAAGGTGGTTTCTCAAAATAAGAAGTAGGAACAATAGGATCATTATAAGTGACAGTTCATTCTTCAACTTTAATAGGTGCAGCTACTTTTACTTCCATGGGAGGATGATATTTAAATCACTTCTCCTTAGGGAGATCAACATAAGTAGCAAAAAATTCACAGAAAGAAGCTACTATCTCAGAGTCAAGTCCATATTTAGTGCTAAACTTACAGAAAATATCGGTATCCATAAAAGATTTAACACAATCAAACTTAGGTGTCATACCTGCACTACTAGGAAAAGGCATGCTAGTGGCGCACCAGCTTTGCCTTCTAATGGCGCACTACTGGTGCGCCACTAGCATCACGCCATTAGAATTTTTTTCTAATGGCGCACCTGTGGTGCGCCATTAGTATGGCCCATGGTGCGCCATCAGTATCTGGTATACTAATGGCACACCACATAGAAGATTTTTCAAATTTTTTTGCAGATTTTTTTGAAATTTTTTTCAATTTTTTTCAAATTTTTTTTCGTTTTTTTCTTAATCTCAGGCCACTATGGCTTAATCTCGGGTCAATATGCTTAATCTCAGGTCAAATCTCACTCCATGGTCAAACTTCCCGAAAGGTCACCCATCCTCACACTACTCTAGCCCAAGCACGCTTAACTTCATAGTTCTATCCAACCCCAGCAACAGCTCACTTCACAGGCACTTGTTGATATATCTATCATATCAATCCTATTATACCTTGTTGATGTCTAGGACTTTGTTCATGTTCATGACTATGATGAAATTTTGAAAATTATTTCAAACTTCCCGGTCATATTACGTATCATTTTTTGAAAAAAAAATTCAAAAAAAAAATTTCAAAACCTTTTTTTTGAATTTTTTTGCCTCTAGTTCTTGAAAGCCCCGTAACTTTTTGTGTGTTAGGTTTTTGGGGATTTTGAAAATGTTTAACGGTGTTCCCCCATGTTAAATTCGGATGTAACTTTTCGAGTAGATGATTTTTCATATATAAAACTTTTTAATCCGAGTTTGTATGCAAAAGTTATGCCCATTTTACAAATTTCCAGAGAGATTTTGCAAATAAAGTCGAAATTTATATTTGTAAATTTTCCCAACAACTAGACCACATATCACATGGCACACTTATTTTCTTTTATTTTTTTGACATTTTTATCATTTTTTTAAACTGAAAAGGCGGTCCACGGGGGGGGGGGGGTGCATTCGGTGGAAGCCGGGCAAACTAGTAATGGCGCACCGTGGGGTGGTGCGCCATTAGTAGTTAAACTAGTAATGGCGCACCACACCCACGGTGCACCATTACTAGTTTTGAAAAAAAAATATAAAAAAATTTGAATTTTTTTTGAATTTTTTTTTCAAAAAAACTTAGTAATGGCGCACCAGTGGACAGTGCGCCATTACTAGTAATGGCGCACTGTCCACAGGTGCGCCATTACTAACAATTTTTTTTATTTTTTTACTTTTTTTTCAAAACTTCTAATGGCGCACCGTGGGTGTGGTGCGCCATTACTATGTCAACTAGTAATGGCGCACCACACCCACGGTGCGCCATTAGCAACAATTTTTTTTATTTTTTTTCAAAACTTCTAATGGCGCAACGCACACCAGGTGCGCCATTAGTAATATATTACTAATGGTGTACCTGTATGTGGTGCGCCATTGCTATATTCTAATGGCGCACCACACATGTGGTGCGCCATTAGTGTTCATTTCATCTATAGCCGTTTTCCTAGTAGTGCTGACTCCTTACCTTCGTCGAGATCCCAATCTTCAGAGTTGCGTTTAATTCTATCCAATAAATCCCATTTAAATCCAATAGTCTTCATCATAAAAGAGTCAGCACAAGAAGTGTCGAGCATGGTGCGATTATTTTCAGAAAGCCGAGCATAGAAGTTTTGAATAATTGTTTCTCTTGGGAGCTCATGATTGGGGCATGAATATAACATTGATTTAAGCCTCCCCCAAGCTTGAGCGATGCTTTCTCCTTTGCAAGACCAAAAATTATATATATAATTGCGATCACGATGAACAAGATGCATAGGGTAATACTTTTGATGAAATTCCAATTTCAATCTTCTATAGTTCCATGATCTCGTATCATCACATAGCCTATACCATGTCAATGCGTCTCCCTTCAAAGATAAAGGGAAGACCTTCTTCTTAGCAACATCATCGGGTATACCTGCAAGCTTAAATAATCCACAAACTTCATCCACATATATTAGGTGTTCATCAGGATGCTTTGTTCCATCTCCTGTAAAAGGATTAGCTAGCAGTTTTTCTATCATACCCAAAGGAAACTCAAAAGGAATTTCATTTTCAATAGGTTAAGTAGGTTGAGGAGCAACTCTTTTTTCTGCTGGTCGGGGTGAAGATACCCCGAACAAGCCCCACAGAGGATTACTTTCCATAGTAACAAGTGACAGTAAGTTTCAGCACACTATATAAATTTTTCCTTACCAAATTCCACCTACCAAAGGTGCTTCACTCCCCGACAACGGCGCCAGAAAAGAGTCTTGATGACCCACAAGTATAGGGGATCTATTGTAGTCCTTTCGATAAGTAAGAGTGTCGAACCCAATGAGGAGCAGAAGGAAATGATAAGCGGTTTTCAGCAAGGTATTCTCTGCAAGTACTGAAATAAGTGGTAACAAATAGTTTTGTGATAATATAATTTGTAACGAGCAACAAGTAACAAAAGTAAATAAAGTGCAGCAAGGTGGCCCAATCCTTTTTGTAGCAAAGGACAAGCCTGGACAAACTCTTATATAAGGAAAAGCGCTCCCAAGGACACATGGGAATATCGTCAAGCTAGTTTTCATCATGTTCATATGATTCGCGTTTGGTACTTTGATAATTTGATATGTGGGTGGACCGGTGCTTGGGTGCTGTTCTTACTTGAACAAGCATCCCACTTATGATTAACCTCTATTGCAAGCATCCGCAACTACAACAAAAGTATTAAGGTAAACCTAACCATAGCATGAAACATATGGATCCAAATCAGCCCCTTACGAAGCAACGCATAAACTAGGGTTTAAGCTTCTGTCACTCTAGCAACCCATAATCTACTTATTACTTTCCAATGCCTTCCTGTAGGCCCAGATAATGGTGAAGTGTTATGTAGTCGACGTTCACATAACACCACTAGAGGCTAGACAGCATACATCTCATCAAAATATCTAACGAATACCAAATTCACATGACTACTAATAGCAAGACTTCTCCCGTGTCCTCAGGAACAAACGTAACTACTCACAAAGCATATTCATGTTCATAATCAGAGGGGTATTAATATGCATAAAGGATCTGAACATATGATCTTCCACCAAGTAAACTAGCTAGCATCAACTACAAGGAGTAATCAACACTACTAGCAACCTACTAGTACCAATCCCGGACTTGGAGAAAAGAATTGAATACAAGAGATGAACTAGGGTTTTGAGATAAGATGGTGCTGGTGAAGATGTTGATGGAGATTGCCCTCTCCCGATGAGAGGAGCGTTGGTGATGACGATGGTGATGATTTCCCCTCCCGGAGGGAAGTGTCCCCGGCAGAACAGCTCTGCCGGAGCGCTAGATTGGTTCCGCCAAGGTTCCGCCTCGTGGCGGCGGAGTTTCGTCCCGAAAGGTTGCCCCTTGTTTCTTCCTCGATGAAAGACTTCATATAGCAGAAGATGGGCATCGGAGAGTCACTAGGGGGCCCACGAGGTAGGGGGTGCGCCTTGGGGGGGGGGGGCGCCCCCACCCTCGTGCACAGGGTGTCGGCCCCCTGGCCTTCATCTTTGGCAAGGATTTTTCATTATTTATTATAAGATATTACGTGGAGTTACAGGACTTTTGGAGTTGTGCAGAATAGGTCTCTAATATTTGCTCCTTTTCCAGCCCAGAATTCCAGCTGCCGGCATTCTCCCTCCTTATGTAAACCTTGTAAAATAAGAGAGAATAGCCATAAGTATTGTAACATAATGTGAAATAACTGCCCATAATGCAATAAATATCGATATAAAAGCATGATGCAAAATGGACGTATCAGCACCTAGGATGGGGCTCGGTGCCCTCTGAGCTTGAGTTTTTTAACAAAGCTTACCTTCCAAGGCATGCCTTGACGTGCTTGGAACAGTGAGTCCATGAATGAGCTTATCAACGACCTTGGAGGTGAGCTTGTAAGTATGTTTTGTTCCTCCAAACAGCTGGGCTCTGACGGTTATGGCATGGATGGAGAAGCCGTCCACCATACCGAAGGTGATTGGTGTTGAGATGCTGGTGCAGGAACCGAGGTTGTACTATTCGCCGCCACCAAGGCCGCCGTGGAACACGTTTGGGATGTACCTGTATCGAGTGTTCGTGCATTTCAAAGAAGTGGTCAATCCATCAATCGAAGTCCTACCGCTGCCGCTAGTGCCTGGGTCCGTCGACGATGTCCATTACAGGAGTCAACGTCAGACTTTCCCCGTGTTGCTCGAAACGATGGATGGCACAGGGCCTACTTGTAACGCCCTCGATGCGGCTATATCTCCCACGTGTCGAAGCACGACTTAGAGGCATAACCGCATTGAAAGCAATGTCGCAAGTGAGGAAATCTTCACACAACCCATGTAATACATAAGGGAAAGAGATACATAGTTGGCTTACAATCGCCACTTCACACAATACATGAATAAGACATTACAACATCCAAATACAATCAAGGTCCGACTACGGAACCAAAATAAAAGAAGAACCCCAAATGTGACAAGGTCCCCGATCGACCCCAACTGGGCTCCACTACTGATCAACTAGAACGAAACAACACAAAGGGCAAGATCTTCATCGAGCTCCTCCTGAGCTTGGTTGCGTCATCTTCACGGACTCATCGACACCTGCAAGCTGGTTTTGGAAGTAATCTGTGAGCCACGGGGACTCAGCAATCTCGCACCCTCGCGATCAAGACTATTTAAGTTTATGGGTAAGGTAAAGGTATTTGGTGGAGCTGCAGCAAGCGACTAGCATATATGGTGGCTAACATACGCAAATGAGAGCGAGAAGAGAAGGCAAAAGCACGGTCGAAAATCTATGATCAAGAAGTGATCCTAGAGCAACCTACGTCAAGCATAACTCCAACACCGTGTACACTTCCCGGACTCCGCCGAGAAGAGACCATCACGGTTACACACGCGGTTGATGTATTTTAATTAAGGTCATCTTCAGGTTTTCTACAACCGGACATTAACAAATTCCCATCTGCCCATAACCGCGGGCACGGCTTTCGAAAGTTCAAATCCCTGCAGGGGTGTCCCAACTTAGCCCATGACAAGCTCTCACGGTCAACGAAGGAATAGACCTCCTCCTGAGACATTCCGATCAGACTCGGTATCCCGGTTCTACAAGACATCCTCGACAATGGTAAAACAAGTCCAGCAAGACCGCCCGATGCGCCGACATCCTGATGGGAGCTGCACATATCTCGTTCTCAGGGCAACATCGGATGAACACTACGTACAGCTAAAACAAGCCCTCAAGTTTCCTCGAGGTGGCGCCGCAAGTGGCTCTATTTTGGACCAACACTTAGACAAGCACTGGCCCGGGGGGGGGGGTTAAAATAAAGATGACCCTTGGGCTGGCCTAACCCAAGGGAAAAAAGGCTAGGAGGCGAATGGTAAAACCAAGGTTGGGCCTTGCTGGAGGAGTTTTATTGAAAGCGAACTGTCAAGGGGTTCCCATTATAACCCAACCGCGTAAGGAACGCAAAATCCGGGAACATAACACCGATATGACGGAAACTAGGGCGGCAAGAGTGGAACAAAACACCAGGCATAAGGCCGAGCCTTCCACCCTTTACCAAGTATATAGATGCATAATTAAATAAGATATATTGTGATATCCCAACAAAATCCATGTTCCAACAAGGAACAACATCTCCATGTTCCAACAAGGAACAAACTTCAATCTTCACCTGCAACTAACAACGCTATAAGAGGGGCTGAGCAAAGCGGTAACATAGCCAAACAACGGTTTGCTAGGACAAGGTGGGTTAGAGGCTTGGTTCAACAATATGGGAGGCATGATAAGCAAGTGGTACGTATCGCAGCATAGGCATAGCAAAAGAGCGAGCATCTAGCAAGCAAAGATAGAAGTGATTTCGAGGGTATGGTCATCTTTCCTGAGATCCCGCAAGGAAGAAGAATGAGTCCATGAAGAAGACAAACTGACGTAGTCGAACGGTTCCTCACAACGCGACGTTAACGGAACCAACCCGAAGAAGCAACACCGGAAAGAAGCAAACACCATAGTAAACAACCATCACGTAAACATGGCATGATGCACAACCAAGAATGATGCATGTCCGGATTAAAGAGGCATGGCATGGCAAAAAGCACAAATAATCCTACAAATTAAGTGGAGCTCAATATGCAATGAGTTGCATATTGACGGAACACCACATCAATTATTTAGTTCTCTAGGTACTCAACAATATTAAATGTTGGTTAACATGGCAAGAGGTGAGGCATAACAAAACTACACCATCTAAACAATTTAAATGGGGCCGGGTATAACAAATAACGAATCCGGTAAATCCCCATATGCATTAGTAATATATAGCAACAACAATTTTAAACATTTTAATTGTTGTTATCATGATGCGAATGACATGAGCAAGTTTTATGCAATTTCTATTAAGAGTTGACATGAGCATTATGAAGCATTTGGTCGTCATGGCGGAACGAAAAGGGTGCCACGCCAACTACCATGGAAATGGTGCCACGGCAACATTCCGGGTGATCCGACAACTCATTGATATGTCGGTGCAAGAGAAAATGTGGATGAACGGATCATGCGAGGATGGTGGGGTGATCTCGGATACCGGGTTCCCCATGGATCGACGACATGGCAACCGAGGAGGAACGTGCAATGACAACTCGAACACGGTTCGAACATGAGCATCTCAAACATCGCAAGCATTCGTTACACGGACGTCGTCTCGGGTTATACCTTCGAAGTGTGCAAACGGGACGGTTCTCGATCGGTGCCAAGTAGAGGAAGTAGACATTCTCGGGACGTTCGTAGTGGAAGTAGGGGTACATGACGACGGTAGAGGTACTCGTGATCTTGGCGGCGGTAGTCGTTCACGTTCGTTTCGAAGAGGTACTTGATGACTCCAACGTCTTCGGGGCGACGGTAGTTGTACACGGTCCACAAGACGTCGATCGTTCGGGGTCCCATTTGCGGGTCTCGCCGACATGAAGGGGTACTTGGCGTTTTTGTAGAGGTACTCTCGATCTTGGTGACGGTAGGCGTTCACATTCGTACAGAGAGCTGCTTCGCGACTCTAAGTCCTTCGGGGTCATCACGTAGACGTTTATGTCGCAGTAGTCGTTTGGGTCTTGGAGTGATGGTAGTCATTTCGTTCACTTGACGACGGTAGACGAACTTGGTGGTCCTCGTCGTCATGGAACTTGGCATCCTCTCGGCCTTGGCAACGAAGAAACGAAACACGATGGTCGTGGTACTTGGCGCGGTGCAGGACGAAGCAGAGGTTTGGCGCTGGTCTTGGCGCGGTTCGCGGTCCATGAGCATTGCTGGAGATGGACTCCGTGCGAGGCAGAGGAGGGTTCAACTCTCCTCGTTCGAAGCAGGGGAAAAACAGGGCGACGGCGTGAGAGGAACCGGGCAGAGGCAACGGACAGGTGGCGGCCATGGCAGGGCTTGAGCTCCTGGTTTCCTGCTGCTGGTCGGTACGGCGAGGGAAGGTGAGGGAGTGGCTTGGGGGGGCGACGATGGGTGCAGGCGCGACGCTGAAGGAGGAAGGCCATGGTAGAGGAGGAGCGGCGCGGAGCAGAGGCGAGCTGGCGCAGCGGCGAAGATGGAAGGGCGAGGAAAAAAGGTGACCGCGGCAGGGGAGGCTGCGGCCTCGGACGCCGACAAGGAAGAAGCAGAGGGCTCGGGGCTGCAATTGCTGGATCCTGTGGGCGCGGACGACGATGGTTGCGGGCGGCCGGGCGCGTCCAGGAGCAAGGGAGGAGGAGGCACCAGGCTGCGCTGGGATCTGACGAGGCTGGAGAAGGAGCTGCAGCTATGGCGAGCGTCGAGGGACACGACCACGGGGAAGGGGCGCCATGAGGATCGGGCATGGGCGCTGTCGAGGGAGTGAGGGAGAGGGGTGGCTCAAGAGGAGGGAGAGATGGCGCAAGGGAACGAGGGAGATGAGATGGGATCGAGCGAGATGGAGGAGTCGGGCTCCCTGGCGGCGCGACGGGAGAGGAGAGGGAGGAGGGGATTCGGGTAGGGTTTAGGAGGGAGTGGGCCAGGGAGGTTGGGCCGGCGAGAGGCCCAGCTGGGCTGGACTCTCTTCTCCCTCTCCCCTATTTCCTTTTCTTTTAAATAACAGAGAAATAAAGAGAAAGAAAAGAAAGAAGAGAAGGTTAGAGGAAGAATTTGGGCATGCGGATAATATTCCCGGACTCGCAGAAATGTGCACGATCCAAGAAAAATGGAGTGGCCATTTTTCAAAGTTTAAATTCAAACTCATTTGATTTAAATTCAAATGGTTCGAATACGAAGTGAGGGTCAGGAAGGTCCAAAAATGTTCGGATTTTTGGTGGAGCTCCGGAAAATGACGAAAGAATTTACGAACAAGGTTCGAGGTCAAGCAGCGAGATAACAAAGGCATGGGGAAATATGCAAGTGTGTTTTAGGTGATTCCATAAGAATGGATTATTTTATAATAGCTCCACTAATATAGGGAGGATATATTATAAAGAGAAGTCATCCTTCCCTCGATTTAAATGGATCGAAGATCCATACGATTTATTTAGTTGAGATGCAAAAGATTTATGAGATGATGGCATGATGACATGATGCAATGCAAAAATAAAAGGGCAAGCACAAATGAAACACACAGTGAAACCCGGAATATAAGGAAGTCTTCTCGAGCATCGGTCTCAGGGCGTCACAACACTCCACCACTACGAGAGGATCTCGTCCCGAGATCTAGAATGGCACCGGAGGGAAAACGGAAGAGAAAGAGAAGAGGTAAAACTAAGTTGCTTCTTTGACAACTGAGTGAAACCACGAACCTTGAAAAGGTTAAGCCATTTCGAGAGAAAAAAATACAATGGAGATGAACGAAGTTGAAAATACTCTGTTAGAAAAGAGGGACACGGAAGAACAACTTCGAGTAGCACTCCGGTTGAGAAGTTATGCAAGACTTTATAAGGCGAAAAGAGCTTGAGGAAAAAAAGGACACAACACTCCGGTTAAATGGATAAACCAAGAAAAGAACACGGTCCTGACAAAACGAAAAGATGGGTTGAAGAGAGCAACATCACAATGCCTCCGAAACAAAAGAATAGAAGACAGGTAATTGAGAGAAAAGAATGGAGAAGAAAATGCCAAGTTCTGTCACCAAAGAGCTTGACAAGGCATCTTTTAGGAGAAGGGTCGAACGGAATTGTTTGAAAACCAACAATGAAAAGAGTAAGCTGGTAGTGGGCTTATGAAAAAAAAACTTCTCAAAACTATGAGGTGAAATTTTGCCACTAACGAAACGATAAATTGACTTGATAACAAGAAGGAGACGATAAACTTACTCACCGGAAGGATAAAAGAACTTGGGTTAATTATAAACACCATAATAGCAACAATCCTTAGGGGAAGCTTTAGGTGAAATATAACCCAAGAGAACTCCAATGAAGAGGTTGATGGATTTAACATATCTCACTCTTAACAACATGTGAATCATGAAGCATGAACTCAAATTATGAAGAATGACATAGCACCACCTCAAATGATAAGGTTGAAAGAATTGCACTTTGAAATGCAAGATAAAGAATACTTGAGATCCTCTGAAAAGAATCTTAATGAAAACTTCGAGGAGGAATTAAATCCTTGATGGACCATCATGTAGAACCTTCAAGAAGAACTCTGGTAACAAAAGGATGATCAAACAAAAGGAAAGAGAAGTTGAAAACACAAGGTGAAACCTTGTAATGATTTAGATGAACCTCCGTGGTAACATAATTGCGAGAGGTAGGAACTCCGGGAAAAGATAAGATGAACAATTGAGATCAAGAATTTTGATGAGCCTCCGGAATAGGGAATTAATTCATTTTGGATGAAACAGAATAATAATTGCATTATGCTTATCCTTCACCAAATTAAATTGATGACAAACAACGGGTTTGGCATACTACTTATTCTCGTTGAAAAGATTAAGAGAGGTATAAATCAAACTTGAGAAGGTCTTCAACGAACCACCGGTATAATTTGAAAGAATGAAAGAATAGATATGATAGCCAAGGAAGAGAGATCTTGAACGATCCACCGTAAAAAAAATTGAAAATGAACGAATAAAAGATGAAGAACCACAGGGAAGAGAACGAAAGAAGATAGTTGAGAGAATTTAGATACAAGTGAACGAATAGATCCCGAACAAATTAGAGGATCACTTGAACGAAGCACCGGTAAGATTTGGAGAACCATAGCTGAAAGCTGAGAATGAATAAATTCTGAGATGATGGGCTCCAGAGAAACAAACTGAAAAGAATCTTGAATTGCTCTGGGTGGGTGAAAAGAATTCTCACAACCGAAAAATAATAATTATGAGAGAATGGCATAAAGCTAGCGCCACGAATCTTGGAGAGAATGGAGCAAGATATGGAGGAAAATTCTTCTTCGGTCTTCAAATGCAGAGAATGACGATGAGAAACACCACGAAATTGTTGAGATACTCCGGGATGAAAGATGGAAAAGTTGAGCCAACGATGAAAATAATTTAACCGATCTTGGAGAAAGGCATTTGACTGATGATAACACATTCTTACGTCAAACTTGGAAAATAATTTGAGAGTAACGCCGGGAAAAATAAGAAGAGTCAGGTAAGATCCTGGGAAAAGACCTGTGGGTTAGGGCCCACTCAAAAGAAACACCGTTGAATGATTTAAAAGATAGATTGCGCCGGTTGAATTAAATGGCTTGAATGGGATAACATCCTCGAAAGATCTTGAACGACTGCAGAGTGGAAACACAAATCTTCGAGATATCTTGAGCACTCTGGAACAATTGAATAGCGAGAGGTGAATGATTAAGAATTGCACCGGCATGAGAAAGCATTGGAACGAGGAAAGGATATAATTGGCAAATCTTGAATTGAATTCATCGGATAAAAGAGAACGAAGAACGATGAACTAGAAGCTCCGTTAGAATCTTCAAGAGCATCCCGAACTCCCGCCCCAGTACTGGGTGGCATCGAGGTTATCTCACCAACAACTGCATAAAAGAGATTTTCGATGTTGGCGAAACTAAACTCAGGTATTCCAGAACTGCAACGATAAAATTGTGACGACAACACCTCGGAGCTCAACTCCCCGGGACACTGCCACAAAACCCCTGACAGGAGGCACCAAGACAATGTTCTCGTCACAAAACCATCGGAACGATTCCAAGATACCCGCGTGATCCTAAATTTTTTTTAGTGAAATTTGAGAAGAGAAGAGTCAAAACTCTACGTCAGGATGCCTTACCAGAGCGATGAGGAGACTGGGAAGTAAAAAGAATTCCTAAACTCTCCGATATATAATTCCTAAATGACTCAAAACATTTTTCTAGACTCAACAACGGCTGCTAAAAACGATCAAGCAATGGGGGCTCCTAAGGTCGGGGAAGGCTGTGATTACCAACTTGTAACACCCTCGATGCGGCTATATCTCCCACGTGTCGAAGCACGACTTAGAGGCATAACCGCATTGAAAGCAATGTCGCAAGTGAGGTAATCTTCACACAACATGTAATACATAAGGGAAAGAGATACATAGTTGGCTTACAATCGCCACTTCACACAATACATGAATAAAGCATTACAACATCCAAATAATCAAGGTCCGACTACGGAACCAAAATAAAAGAAGAACCCCAAATGCGACAAGGTCCCCGATCGACCCCAACTGGGCTCCACTACTGATAACTAGAACGGAAAACACAAAGGACAAGATCTTCATCGAGCTCCTCCTGAGCTTGGTTGCGTCATCTGCACGGACTCATCGGCACCTGCAAGCTGGTTTTGGAAGTAATCTGTGAGCCACGGGGACTCAGCAATCTCGCACCCTCGCGATCAAGACTATTTAAGCTTATGGGTAAGGTAAAGGTATGAGGTGGAGCTGCAGCAAGCGACTAGCATATATGGTGGCTAACATTACGCAAATGAGAGCGAGAAGAGAAGGCAAAAGCACGGTCGAAAATCTATGATCAAGAAGTGATCCTAGAGCAACCTACGTCAAGCATAACTCCAACACCATGTTCACTTCCCGGACTCCGCCGAGAAGAGACCATCACGGTTACACACGCGGTTGATGTATTTTAATTAAGGTCATCTTCAGGTTTTCTACAACCGGACATTAACAAATTCCCATCTGCCCATAACCGCGGGCACGGCTTTCGAAAGTTCAAATCCCTGCAGGGGTGTCCCAACTTAGCCCATGACAAGCTCTCACGGTCAACGAAGGAATAGACCTCCTCCCGAGACATTTCGATCAGACTCGGTATCCCGGTTCTACAAGACATCCTCGACAATGGTAAAACAAGTCCAGCAAGACCGCCCGATGCGCCGACATCCTGATGGGATCTGCACATATCTCGTTCTCAGGGCAACACCGGATGAACACTACGTACAGCTAAAACCAGCCCTCAAGTTTCCTCGAGGTGGCGCTGCAAGTGGCTCTATTTCGGACCAACACTTATACAAGCACTGGCTCGGGGGGGTTAAAATAAAGATGACACTTGGGCTGGCCTAACCCAAGGGAAAAAGAGGCTAGGTGGCGAATGGTAAAACCAATGTTGGGCCTTGCTGGAGGAGTTTTATTCAAAGCGAACTGTCAAGGGGTTCCCATTATAACCCAACCGCGTAAGGAATGTAAAATCTGGGAACATAACACCGATATGACGGAAACTAGGGCGGCAAGAGTGGAACAAAACACCAGGCATAAGGCCGAGCCTTCCACCCTTTACCAAGTATATAGATGCATTAATTAAATAAGATATATTGTGATATCCCAACAAAATCCATGCTCCAACAAGGAACAACATCTCCATGTTCCAACAAGGAACAAACTTCAATCTTCACCTGCAACTAACAACGCTATAAGAGGGGCTGAGCAAAGCGGTAACATAGCCAAACAACGGTTTGCTAGGACAAGGTGGGTTAGAGGCTTGGTTCAACAATATGGGAGGCATGATAAGCAAGTGGTAGGTATCGCAGCATAGGCATAGCAAAAGAGCGAGCATCTAGCAAGCAAAGATAGAAGTGATTTCGAGGGTATGGTCATCTTGCCTGAGATCCCGCAAGGAAGAAGAACGAGTCCATGAAGAAGACAAACTGACGTAGTCGAACGGTTCCTCACAACGCGACGTTAACGGAACCAACCCGAAGAAGCAACACCGGAAAGAAGCAAACACCATAGTAAACAACCATCACGTAAACATGGCATGATGCACAACCAAGAATGATGCATGTCCGGATTAAAGAGGCATGGCATGGCAAAAAGCACAAACAATTCTACAAATTAAGTGGAGCTCAATATGCAACAAGTTGCATATTGACGGAACACCACATCAATTATTTAGTTCTCTCTCGGTTAGGTACTCAACAATATTAAATGTTGGTTAACATGGCAAGAGGTGAGGCATAACAAAACTACACCATCTAAACAATTTAAATGGGGCCGGGTATAACAAATAACGAATCCGGTAAATCCCCATATGCATTAGTAATATATAGCAACAACAATTTTAAACATTTTAATTGTTGTTATCATGATGCGAATGACATGAGCAAGTTTTATGCAATTTTTATTAAGAGTTGACATGAGCATTATGAAGCATTTGGTCGTCATGGCGGAACAAAAAGGGTGCCACACCAACTACCATGGAAATGGTGCCACGGAAACATTCCGGGTGATCCGACAACTCATTGAGATGTCGGTGCAAGAGAAAATGTGGATGAACGGATCATGCGAGGATGGTGGGGTGATCCCGGATACCGGGTTCCCCATGGGTCGACGGCATGGCAACCGAGGAGGAATGTGCAATGACAACTCGAACACGGTTCGAACATGAGCATCTCAAACATCGCAAGCATTCGTTACACGGACGTCGTCTCGGGTTATACCTTCGAATTGTGCAAACGGGACGATTCTCGATCGGTGCCAAGTAGAGGAAGTAGACGTTCTCGGGACGTTCGTAGTGGAAGTAGGGGTACATGACGACGGTAGAGGTACTCGTGATCTTGGCGGCGGTAGTCGTTCACGTTCATTTCGGAGAGGTACTTGATGACTCCAACGTCTTTGGGGCGATGTTAGTTGTACACGGTCCACGAGACGTCGATCGTTCGGGGTCTGATTTGCGGGTCTTGCCGACATGAAGGGGCACTTGGTGTTTTTGTAGAGGTACTCTCGATCTTGGCAATGGTAGGCGTTCCCATTCATACAGAGAGCTGCTTGGCGACTCTAAGTCCTTCAGGGTCATCACGTAGACGTTTATGTCGCAGTAGTCGTTTGGGTCTTGGAGTGATGGTAGTCGTTTCGTTCACTTGACGACGGTAGACGAACTTGGTGGTCCTCGTCGTCATGGAACTTGGCATCCTCTCGGCCTTGGCAGCGAAGAAACGAAACACGATGGTCATGGTGCTTGGCACGGTGCAGGACAAAGCAGAGGTTTGGCGCTGGTCTTGGCGCGGTTCGCGGTCCACGAGCGTTGCTGGAGCTGGACTTCGTGCGAGGCAGAGGAGGGTTCAACTCTCCTTGTTCGAAGCAGGGGAAAAACATGGCGACGGCATGAGAGGAACCGGGCGGAGGCAACAAACGGGTGGCGGCCATGGCAGGGCTTGAGCTCCTGGTTTCCTGCTGCTGGTCGGGACGGCGAGGGAAGGTGAGGGAGTGGCTTGGGGTGGCGACGATGGGTGCAGGCGCGATGCTGAAGGAGGAAGGCCATGGTAGAGGAGGAGCGGCGCGGAGCAGAGGCGAGCTGGCGCAGCGGCGAAGATGGAAGGGCGAGGAAAAAAGGTGACCGCGGCAGGGGAGGCTGCGGCCTCGGACGCCGGTAGGGAAGAAGCAGAGGGCTCGGGGCTGCAACTGCTGGATCCTGTGGGCGCGGACGACGATGGTTGCGGGCGGCCGGGAGCATCCAGGAGCAAGGGAGGAGGAGGCACCAGGCTGCGCTGGGATCTGATGAGGCTGGAGAAGGAGCTGCAGCTATGGCGAGTGTCGAGGGACACGACCGCGGGGAACAGGGGCGCCATGAGGATCGGGCGTGGGCGCTGTCGAGGGAGTGAGGGAGAGGGGTGGCTCGAGAGGAGGGAGAGATGGCGCAAGGGAACGAGGGAGATGAGATGGGATCGAGCGAGATGGAGGAGTCGGGCTCCCTGGCGGCGCGAGGGGAGAGGAGAGGGAGGAGGGGATTTGGGTAGGGTTTAGGAGGGAGTGGGCCAGGGAGGTTGGGCCGGCGAGAGGCCCAGCTGGGCTGGACTCTCTTCTCCCTCTCCCCTATTTCCTTTTCTTTTAAAAAACAGAGAAATAAAGAGAAAGAAAAGAGAGAAGAGAAGGTTAGAGGAAGAATTTGGGCATGCGGATAATATTCCCGGAATCGCAGAAATGTGCACGATCCGAGAAAAATGGAGTGGCCATTTTTCAAAGTTTAAATTCAAACTCATTTGATTTAAATTCAAATGGTTCGAATACGAAGTGAGGGTCAGGAAGGTCCAAAAATGTTCGGATTTTTGGTGGAGCTCTAGAAAATGACGAAAGAATTTACGAACAAGGTTCGAGGTCAAGCAGCGAGATAACAAAGGCATGGGGAAATATGCAAGTGTGTTTTAGGTGATTCCATAAGAATGGATTATTTTATAATATCTCCACTAATATCGGGAGGATATATTATAAAGAGAAGTCATCCTTCCCTCGATTTAAATGGATCGAAGATCCATACGATTTATTTAGTTGAGATGCAAAAGATTTATGAGATGATGGCATGATGACATGATGCAATGCAAAAATAAAAGGGCAAGCACAAATGAAACACACGGCGAAACCCGGAATATAAGGAAGTCTTCTCGAGCATCGGTCTCGGGGCGTCACACTACTCCATCGCGTGACGGAGGCCACTGCTTCTTTGGGAGAAGAGAGAGGGCTGGCCGCCTGGATGTGCTCAAATTTGAGGTAACAACTGAATCTTGTTAGATACTAGTTAAATCCGAGCTATGGGTGTGAAGCATTGATGTGCCAGAACATTTGATTGTGACCTGTTCTATTTTTTTACCTGAACTTTTTTAGAAAAGGGTTGTACGTCAACTTAATGTTCTAACAGAACTTATATATTGTGTTGTCTGTCTGTTTTCTTTGCACAACATTCAAGATATTTCCCCATCATTGATAAAGACGATGAACCGTTATGTACGAGTTCGCTGGTTTCAACATAGCCCTACCCATAGTGATTCACTGCTTCCACCCTGATTGTGCCTCCTGCGTGAAATTTTTGTATGCAAGTTCAGTGTGCTATCATGTTCTGTATGATTGTGTCTAACTATATAAGCTTTTACTGAGCATCAGCAATGCATATGGCTAAAAGATGTATTTACGAGCATCGACCGATGCGTCTCTCTCTCTCGCTCACTCTCTCTCACACACACACACACAAGTGGGACTCGTTGAATTATTTCTTCGCTCGTGACAGCTTTTAATTAGGTATCATTGTACTCTAACGTTTTTCTTAAGTTATTAATTGAGCTCAGTGACTTCAAAAAGTTGTACAGAAGCCTTGTTTGGGCATTTCCAGCATCGCAGAATGTGGGCTGAGTAGCCATGTAAGGTTGTACTGTACTACACAGGCCTTTGTTTTCAATATCAACAATTCAACTGGGCTGACAGTTGTACACAATATCCGGGTCAACTTGTTATTCTCCGCCCCACTGGGCTATAAATCTTTCCTAGGAGGGATGCATTAGGCTTAACAAGAAAATGGGCTTTACGAAATAATAAATGGGATGTAATTATAAAAACTGGGCAGTAACTATAAAAACATGCACCAAACACATAATTAGTTAAAAAATTATTATTTTTGGAATTTGAAAATTTTAATTTCATTACTAGTTGTGCGCGCAATATTTCGTTGGATTTTTACGTAATACAAATTTATGTTGAAATTATATTTAATCTGACTAGAAATTTTGGGATAAAAATATTTTGGATGCCATCAATATGTGGGAAATTTTATTGAATTCTGTTTTGAGTGGTTGGTTGAAATTATTAATCATTGTCCTAGCTAGAAAATAGGTTGTACTTTTAACAAACTGTAAATGGGATGTAGTAAATTCCATTAGAATTTAAAAATGGGTTGTACATTCTTACAAATCGCAAATGGACTATATGTTCTCTGCCACACACTTGTGAGACTACTAAGTTGACACGTCCCCTAAAAAAACCAAGTTGGCGCGTATGCAAGGCTTTGTCAACTTATAGTCAACACACGGTTCTAGCAGCAGTGGCCGTTGGATGTCCATCCAATGAATGTCATGCTTTTTCTTCAATCTCGGATATTCTTGCTTCAGCCGCCCAAAAAATGATTCCTCCCCTTGACATTTGGGGTGCACCGTTTCGGAGGCTGACCTATGGGCCTACTAAGTTGACGCGTAGCAAGGGCTTTGTCAACTTAGTCAATATAAACGATTCTAGCTGAAGTGACCGTACGATGTCCATCCAACGGCGTCGTGCTTCTTCAACCTATGGTCTTCTTGCTCCAGCCGCCCAAACCAGCGCCGGCCGTGCCGCCTGCTCCTGCCTCCCATGTCCGACTGTGCTGCCAGCGTTGGCCATGCCATCCCTCTATACTCACCCACACCTCCTATTATTCTCCGGCGATGGCAGCCTCACACCGCAGCCAAAGAAGTCAACCCACGTACTCCCCTCCGCGTGGGCATCCACTGTTGCGTCTTCCCCGGCTCCGCGTCGTTCCCTTCCTAGGCCTCACCGTCGTCCACCGCCTTGGTGCTCCCGACGTGGCGTGGTCAACGTGGTCAATGAAGGACAGTCATCAGAAGAGGACTCTAGGAGGTGAGGCTGACAGCTGGACCCACCAGCTACATCTTCGAAGACAAGGAACTGTGATGATCCACAAGTATAGGGGATCTATCGTAGTCCTTTCGATAAGTAAGAGTGTCAAAACCAACGAGGAGCAGAAGGAAATGATAAGCAGTTTTCAGCAAGGTATTCTCTGCAAGTACTGAAATAAGTGGTAACAGATAGTTTTGTGATAAGATAATTTGTAACGAGCAACAAGTAACGAAAGTAAATAAAGTGCAGCAAGGTGGTCCAATCCTTTTTGTAGCAAAGGACAAGCATGGACAAACTCTTATATAAGGAAAAGCGCTCCCGAGGACACATGGGAATATCGTCAAGCTAGTTTTCATCACGTTCATATGATTCGCGTTCGGTACTTTGATAATTTGATATGTGGGTGGACCGGTGCTTGGGTGCTGTTCTTACTTGAACAAGCATCCCACTTATGATTAACCTCTATTGCAAGCATCCGCAACTACAACAAAAGTATTAAGGTAAACCTAACCATAGCATGAAACATATGGATCCAAATCAGCCCCTTACGAAGCAACGCATAAACTAGGGTTTAAGCTTCTGCCACTCTAGCAACCCATCATCTACTTATTACTTCCCAATGCCTTCCTCTAGGCCCAAATAATGGTGAAGTGTTATGTAGTCGATGTTCACATAACACCACTAGAGGCTAGACAACATACATCTCATCAAAATATCAAACGGATACCAAATTCACATGACTACTAATAGCAAGACTTGTTTTGCTCATATCTTCTAGGTCGTAGCTCCGAATTAAATAAACTTTATATGTAACTTGACTAGAATTTCGTGTAGATCATCGTGGTGCATCTTAACTTGCTGTTTAGCAACTTGAACATAAGGGTTATTCAGATCTGAACCAATTTCAAAATTGCATATGGGGACTTACCGGATTTGTTATATGTTGAATCCGGTCTCATTTAAACTTGCTTTGATGTGTTGCTCTTGTATGCATCATCTCTTGCCATGAGTAGCTTCATCTTGGGCGTGACAGAGGAAGAATGCCGGCAGCTGGAATTCAGGGCTGGAAAAGGAGCAAATATTAGAGACCTATTCTGCACAACTCCAAAAGTCCTGAAACTCCACGGAATATCTTATAATAAATAATGAAAAATCCTTGCCAAAGATGAAGGCCAAGGGGCCTACACCCTGTCCACGAGGGTGGGGGACGCCCCCCCCCTAAGGCGCGCCCCCTACCTCGTGGGCCCCCTAGTTGCTCTCCGATGCCCATCTTCTGCTATATGAAGTATTTCATCGAGGAAAAAACAAGGGGCAACATTTCGGGACGAAACTCCACCGCCACGAGGCGGAACCTTGGCGGAACCAATCTATGGCTCCGGCAGAGCTGTTCTGCCAGGGACACTTCCCTCCAGGAAGGGGAAATCATCACCATCATCATCACCAACGCTCCTCTCATCGGGAGAGGGCAATCTCCATCAACATCTTCACCAGCACCATCTTATCTCAAAACCCTAGTTCATCTCTTTTATTCAATTCTTGTCCCCAAGTCCGGGATTGGTACTAGTAGGTTGCTAGTAGTCTTGATTACTCCTTGTAGTTGATGCTAGTTGGTTTACTTGGTGGAAGATCATATGTTCAGATCCTTTACGCATATTAATACCCCTCTGATTATGAACCTGAATATGCTTTGTGAGTAGTTACATTTGTTCCTGAGGACACGGGAGAAGTCTTGCTATTAGTAGTCATGTGAATTTGGTATTCGTTCGATATTTTGATGAGATGTATGTTGTCTAGCCTCTAGTGGTGTTATGTGAACGTCGACTACATAACACTTCACCATTATTTGGGCCTAGAGGAAGGCATTGGGAAGTAATAAGTAGATGATGGGTTGCTAGAGTGACAGAAGCTTAAACCCTAGTTTATGCGTTGCTTCGTAAGGGGCTGATTTGGATCCATATGTTTCATGCTATGGTTAGGTTTACCTTAATACTTTTGTTGTAGTTGCGGATGCTTGCAATAGAGGTTAATCATAAGTGGGATGCTTGTTCAAGTAAGAACAGCACCCAAGCACCGGTCCACCCACATATCAAATTATCAAAGTACCGAACGTGATGAAAACTAGCTTGACGATATTCCCATGTGTCCTCGGGAGCGCTTTTCCTTATATAAGAGTTTGTCCAGGCTTGTCCTTTGCTACAAAAAGGATTGGGCCACCTTGCTGCATTTTATTTACTTTTGTTACTTGTTGCTCGTTACAAATTATCTTATCACAAAACTATCTGTTACCACTTATTTCAGTACTTGTAGAGAATACCTTGCTGAAAACCGCTTATCATTTCCTTCTGCTCCTCGTTGGGTTCGACACTCTTACTTAACAAAAGGACTACGATAGATCCCCTATACTTGTGGGTCATCAGGATTCTTTTCTGGTACCGTTGCCGGGGAGTGAAGCGCCTTTGGTAGGTGGAATTTGGTAAGGAAAAATTTATATAGTGTGCTGAAATTTACTGTCACTTGTTACTACAGAAAGTAATCCTCTGAGGGGCTTGTTTGGGGTATCTTCACCCCGACCAGTAGAGCAAAGAATTGGTCCTCAACCTACTGAACCTATTGAAGATGAAAATGTTCCCTTTGAATTTCCTTCGGGTATGATAGAAAAACTGCTAGCTAATCCTTTTACAGGAGATGGAACAAAGCATCCTAATGAGCACTTACTATATGTGGATGAAGTTTGTGGATTATTTAAGCTTGCAGGTATACCCGATGATGTTGCTAAGAAGAAGGTCTTCCCTTTATCTTTGAAGGGAGATGCATTGACATGGTATAGGCTATGTGATAATACGAGATCATGGAACTATAGAAGATTGAAACTTGAATTTCATCAAAAGCATTATCCTATGCATCTTGTTCATCATGATCGCAATTATATATATAATTTTTGGCCTCACGAAGGAGAAAGCATCGCTCAAGCTTGGGGGAGGCTTAAATCAATGTTATATTCATGCCCCAATCATGAGCTTCCAAGAGAAACAATTATTCAAAATCTTTATGCTCGGCTTTCTGAAAATAATCGCACCATGCTCGATACTTCTTGTGCTGGCTCTTTTATGATGAAGACTATTGAATTTAAATGGGATTTATTGGATAGAGTTAAATGCAACTCTGAGGATTGGGATCTCGACGAAGGTAAGGATTCGGGTATGACGCCTAAGTTTGATTGTGTTAAATCTTTTATGGATACTGATATTTTCCATAAGTTTAGCACTAAATATGGACTTGACTCTGAGATAGTAGCTTCTTTCTATGAATCTTTTGCTACTTATATTGATCTCCCCAAGGAGAAGTGGTTTAAAAATCATCCTCCCATAGAAGTAAAAGTAGCTGCACCTATTAAAGTTGAATAAAAGACTGTCACTTATAATGATCCTATTGTTCCCACTTCTTATGTTGAGAAACCACCTTTCCCTGTTAGAATAAAGGATCATGCTAAAGCTTCAACTGTAGTTTGTAAAAGCAATATTAGAACTTATACACCTCCTGAGCAAGTTAAAGTAGAACCTAATATTGCTATTGTTAAAGATCTCTTCTCTGATAATATTGATGGGCATGTCATTCAGTTCTGCGGTGAAACTGCTAGAATTGCTAAACCTTGTGCTAAAGATAAACATAGACATGTGGTAGGAGTGCCTGTAATTTCTGTTAAAATAGGAGATCATTGTTATCATGGCTTATGTGATATGGGTGCTAGTGCTAGTGTTATACCTATTACCTTATATGAAGAAATTAAGCATGAAATTGCACCTGCTGAGATAGAAGATATTAATGTCACAATTAAACTTGCCAATAGAGATACTATATCAGCAATGGGAATTGTTAGAGATGTTGAAGTCTTGTGTGGGAAAACTAAATATCCTGCTGATTTCCTTGTTCTTGGTTCCCCACAAGATAGCTTTTGTCCCATTATATTTGGTAGACCCTTCTTGAATACTGTTAATGCTAAGAAAGATTGCGAAAAGAATGTTGTTACTATTGGCTTGGATGATATGGTTCATGAGTTTAATTTCTGTAAATTTAGTAAACAACACCGTGAAGAAGAATTGCCTAGTAAGGATGAAATTATTGGTCTTGCTTCTATTGTCTTAACTCCTAGTGATCCTTTAGAACATTATTTGCTAGGCCATGAAAATGGTATGTTTATGAATGAAAGAAGGGAAATAGATGAAATATTATTTAAACAGGAACCTATTCTGAAACACAATTTGCATGTTGAAATCTTAGGGGATCCTCCTCCACCCAAGGGTGATCCCGTGTTTGAGCTCAAACCGTTGCCTGATAATCTTAAATATGCTTATCTTGATGAAAAGAAGATATATCCTGTTATTATTAGTGCTAACCTTTCAGAGCATGAAGAAGAGAGATTATTGAAAACTCTGAAGAAGCACCGTGCTGCTATTGGATATACTCTTGATGATCTTAAGGGCATTAGTCCCACTCTATGCCAACACAAAATAAATTTGGAGAAAGATGCCAAACCAGTTCGTGATCACCAACGACGGCTTAATCCTAAGATGAAAGAAGTGGTAAGAAAGGAAATACTAAAGCTTCTTGAGGCAGGTATAATCTATCCCGTTGCTGATAGTTAATGGGTAAGTTATGTCCATTGTGTCCCTAAGAAGGGAGGTATTACTATCGTCCCTGATGATAAAGATGAATTGATTCCGCAAAGAATTATCACAGGTTATAGGATGGTAATTGATTTCCGCAAATTAAATAAGGCTACT
Organism: Triticum urartu; assembly: GCF_003073215.2. Classification (NCBI taxonomy): domain Eukaryota; kingdom Viridiplantae; phylum Streptophyta; class Magnoliopsida; order Poales; family Poaceae; genus Triticum; species Triticum urartu. Next base: position 424,246,825 of record NC_053022.1, on the reverse strand, counting down.
AAAAAAGATCATTACCCCTTACCTTTTATTGATCAAATGCTAGAAAGATTATCCAAACATACACATTTTTGCTTTCTAGATAGTTATTCTGGTTTCTCTCAAATACCTATGTCAGCTGATGATCAATCTAAGACCACTTTTACTTGCCCTTTCGGTACTTTTGCTTATAGACGTATGCCTTTTGGTTTATGTAATGCACCTGCTACCTTTCAAAGATGCATGATGGCTATATTCTCCGACTTTTGTGAAAAGATTTGTGAGGTGTTCATGCATGATTTCTCCGTCTATGGATCCTCTTTTGATGATTGCTTGAGCAACCTTGATCGAGTTTTGTAGAGATGTGAAGACACTAACCTTGTCTTGAATTGGGAAAAGTGCCACTTTATGGTTAATGAAGGCATTGTCTTGGGGCATAAAATTTCTGAAAGAGGTATTGAAGTTGATAAAGCCAAGGATGATGCTATTGAAAAGATGCCATGTCCCAAAGACATCAAAGGTATAAGAAGTTTCCTTGGTCATGCCGGTTTTTATAGGAGGTTCATTAAGGACATCTCAAAAATTTCTCGGCCTTTGACTAATTTATTACAAAAAGATATACCATTTGTATTTTATGATGATTGTGTAGAAGCATTTGAAATACTTAAGAAAGCATTGATCTCTGCACCTATTGTTCAGCCACCTGATTGGAATTTACCCTTTGAAATTATGTGTGATGCTAGTGATTATGCTGTAGGTGTTGTTCTAGGGCAAAGAGTTGATAAGAAATTAAATGTTATCCATTATGCTAGTAAGACTCTAGACAATGCTCAAAGAAATTATGCTACTACTGAAAAAGAATTCTTGGCAGTTGTATTTGCTTGTGATAAGTTCAGACTTATATTGTTGATTCTAAAGTAACTATTCACACTGATCATGCTGCTATTAAATATCTTATGGAAAAGAAAGATGCTAAACCTAGACTTATTAGATGGGTTCTCTTGCTACAAGAATTTGATTTGCATATTGTTGATAGAAAGGGAGCTGAGAACCCCATTGCAGACAACTTGACTAGGTTAGAAAATGTTCTTGATGACCCACTACCTATTGATGATAGCTTTCCTGATGAACAACTAAATGTTATAAGTACTTCTCGTAGTACTCCTTGGTATGCTGATTATGCGAACTATATTGTTGCTAAATTTATACCACCTAGCTTCACATACCAACAAAAGAAAAAGTTCTTCTATGATTAGAGACATTACTTTTGGGATGACCCACATCTTTATAAAGAGGGAGTAGATGGTTTTATTAGACGTTGTGTACCTGAGCATGAACAGGAACAGATCCTACGCAAGTGTCACTCCGAAGCTTATGGAGGACATCACGCTGGAGATAGAACTGCACATAAGGTATTGCAATCCGGTTTTTATTAGCCTACTCTCTTCAAGGATGCCCGTAAGTTTGTCTTGTCTTGTGATGAATGTCAAAGAATTGGTAATATTAGTAGACGTCAAGAAATGCCTATGAATTATTCACTTGTTATTGAACCATTTGATGTTTGGGGCTTTGATTATATGGGACCTTTTCCTGCCTCTAATGGATATACACATATTCTAGTTGCTGTTGATTACGTTACTAAGTGGGTAGAAGCTATTCCAACTAGTAGTGCTGATCATAACACTTCTATTAAAATTCTTAAAGAAGTTATTTTTCCGAGGTTGGAGTCCCTAGATATTTAATGACTGATGGTGGTTCACATTTTATTCATGGTGCTTTCCGTAAAATGCTTGCTAAGTATGACGTTAATCATAGAATTGCATCTCCTTATCACCTGCAGTCTAGTGGTCAAGTAGAATTGAGTAATAGAGAGCTCAAATTAATTTTGTAAAAGACGGTTAATAGGTCTAGAAAGAATTGGTCCAAGAAACTTGATGATGCATTATGGGCCAATAGAACTAGTTAATAGGATTGAACTAAGAAAAACGGTAAAGATAGGAGTTGTGATTGTGATACGATACCGGGGCACCTCCCCCAAGCTTAGCAGTTGCCAAGGGGAGTGCCCATACCCATGTGATTATGTCTCCTTTGTCGGTGAAGAAGGTGGTGGTGATGGATAGTCACACATCGAGCATTTTGAATACCATTGAGTGCAACGATATGCTCCTTCAACAAAATATTTTCACTTGTGAGATACTTGTTTTGAATACGAGCTAACTCAATCATCTTGAAAGCTTCGATCTTAGTTGGGGAAAGAAGATTGTGATCAAGTTGAAGGATGTCTTATGCTTCCGGAGCTTCATTCTCCGTGGCCTTCTTGATCCCTTCATCCTTGTTGATCTCCATCGATTCTTCCCTCTTCAGCTCTATCTTCATTAGCCAAGCATCTTTGTCACCATTGTTGGAGGAGGGGGACGACATAATTCCTGGCCTTGACAAACCTGACAGAGAACAGCTTGAAACAAGAACAGAGGATATTTGCGTGATACGGGAGTCAAAACTTTCGGGAGATTATATAATGAATTTTTACAGACCAAAATACGTATCGTGCAAGAAAACGGAGTCCAGAAGGCACACGAGGTGCTCACGAGGTAGGGGGGCGCGCCCAGGGGGTAGGGCGCGCCCTCCACCCTCGTGGGGCCCTCGTGTCCTTCCCGGACTACTACTTATTTTTCTATTTTTCTAAATATTCCAAAACGGAGAAATATTGCCTTAAAAATTGTTTTGGAGTTGGTTTACTTACCGTACCACATACCTATTCCTTTTTGGAGTCTAAAACGGTCTAGAAAGTGTCTCTTATGTATTCCTTCGGAGTTACGGTTTCAATAATATTGGTTTCAACATTTATGGGATTACCTAAGATATAATGTTTAATTCTTTGACCGTTTACCACCTTCGGATTTGTGCCTTCGAAGTTGTTGATTTTTATGGCACCGGAACGATAGACCTCCTCGATGACGTAGGGGCCTTCCCATTTAGAGAGAAGTTTTCCTGCAAAAAATCTTAAACGAGAGTTGTATAGCAATACATAATCACCTACATTAAACTCACGCTTTTGTATCCTTTTGTCATGCCATCTTTTAACTTTTTCTTTAAACAACTTGGCATTTTCATAAGCTTGGGTTCTCCATTCATCAAGTGAGCTAATATCAAATAACCTCTTTTCACCAGCAAGTTTGAAATCATAATTGAGCTCTTTAATAGCCCAATATGCCTTATGTTCTAGTTTGAGAGGTAAGTGACATGCTTTTCCATAAACCATTTTATACGAAGACATACCCATAGGATTTTTATATGCAGTTCTATAGGCCCATAATGCATCATCAAGTTTCTTGGACCAATTCTTTCTAGACATATTAACCGTCTTTTACAAAATTAATTTGAGCTCTCTACTACTCAATTCTACTTGACCACTAGACTGCGGGTGATAAGGAGATGCAATTCTATGATTAACGTCATACTTAGCAAGCATTTTATGGAAAGCACCATGAATAAAAATTGAACCACCATCAGTCATTAAATATCTAGGGACTCCAACCTCGGAAAAATAACTTCTTTAAGCATTTTAATAGAAGTGTTATGATCAGAACTACTAGTTGGAATAGCTTCTACCCACTTAGTAACGTAATCAACAGCAACTAGAATATGTGTATATCAATTAGAGGCAGGAAAAGGTCCCATATAATCAAAGCCCCAAACATCAAATGGTTCAATAACAAGTGAATAATTCATAGGCATTTCTTGACGTCTACTAATATTACCAATTCTTTGACATTCATCACAAGAAAAGACAAACTTACGGGCATCCTTGAAGAGAGTAGGCCAATAAAAACCGGATTGCAATACCTTATGTGCAGTTCTATCTCCAGCGTGATGTCCTCCATAAGCTTCGGAGTGACACTTGCGTACGATCTGTTCCTGTTCATGCTCAGGTACACAACGTCTAATAACACCATCTACTCCCTCTTTATAAAGATGTGGGTCATCCCAAAAGTAATGTCTCTAATCATAGAAGAACTTTTTCTTTTGTTGGTATGTGAAGCTAGGTGGTATAAATTTAGCAACAATATAGTTCGCATAATCAACATACCAAGGAGTACTACGAGAAGTACTTATAACATTTAGTTGTTCATCAGGAAAGCTATCATCAATAGGTAGTGGGTCATCAAGAACATTTTCTAACCTAGACAAGTTGTCTGCAACGGGGTTCTCAGCTCCCTTTCTATCAACAATATGCAAATCAAATTCCTGTAGCAAGAGAACCCATCTAATAAGTCTAGGTTTAGCATCTTTCTTTTCCATAAGATATTTAATAGCAGCATGATCAGTGTGAATAGTTACTTTAGAATCAACAATATAAGGTCTGAACTTATCACAAGCAAATACAACTGCTAAGAATTCTTTTTTAGTAGTAGCATAATTTATTTGAGCATTGTCTAGAGTCTTACTAGCATAATGGATAACATTTAATTTCTTATCAACTCTTTGCCCTAGAACAACACCTACAGCATAATCACTAGCATCACACATAATTTCAAAGGGTAAATTCCAATCAGGTGGCTGAACAATAGGTGCAGAGATCAATGCTTTCTTAAGTATTTCAAATGCTTCTACACAATCATCATAAAATACAAATGGTATATCTTTTTGTAATAAATTAGTCAAAGGCCGAGAAATTTTTGAGATGTCCTTAATGAACCTCCTATAAAAACCGGCATGACCAAGGAAACTTCTTATACCTTTGATGTCTTTGGGACATGGCATCTTTTCAATAGCATCATCCTTGGCTTTATCAACTTCAATACCTCTTTCAGAAATTTTATGCCCCAAGACAATGCCTTCATTAACCATAAAGTGGCACTTTTCCCAATTCAAGACAAGGTTAGTGTCTTCACATCTCTACAAAACTCGATCAAGGTTGCTCAAGCAATCATCAAAAGAGGATCCATAGACGGAGAAATCATGCATGAACACCTCACAAATCTTTTCACAAAAGTCGGAGAATATAGCCATCATGCATCTTTGAAAGGTAGCAGGTGCATTACATAAACCAAAAGGCATACGTCTATAAGCAAAAGTACCGAAAGGGCAAGTAAAAGTGGTCTTAGATTGATCATCAGCTGACATAGGTATTTGAGAGAAACCAGAATAACTATCTAGAAAGCAAAAATGTGTATGTTTGGATAATCTTTCTAGCATTTGATCAATAAAAGGTAAGGGGTAATGATCTTTTTTAGTAGCCTTATTTAATTTGCGGAAATCAATTACCATCCTATAACCTGTGATAATTCTTTGCGGAATCAATTCATCTTTATCATCAGGGACGATAGTAATACCTCCCTTCTTAGGGACACAATGGACATAACTTACCCATTAACTATCAGCAACGGGATAGATTATACCTGCCTCAAGAAGCTTTAGTATTTCCTTTCTTACCACTTCTTTCATCTTAGGATTAAGCCGTCGTTGGTGATCACGAACTGGTTTGGCATCTTTCTCCAAATTTATTTTGTGTTGGCATAGAGTGGGACTAATGCCCTTAAGATCATCAAGAGTATATCCAATAGCAGCACGGTGCTTCTTCAGAGTTTTCAATAATCTCTCTTCTTCATGCTCTGAAAGGTTAGCACTAATAATAACAGGATATATCTTCTTTTCATCAAGATAAGCATATTTAAGATTATCAGGCAACGGTTTGAGCTCAAACACGGGATCACCCTTGGGTGGAGGAGGATCCCCTAAGATTTCAACATGCAAATTGTGTTTCAGAATAGGTTCCTGTTTAAATAATATTTCATCTATTTCCCTTCTTTCATTCATAAACATACCATTTTCATGGCCTAGCAAATAATGTTCTAAAGGATCACTAGGAGTTAAGACAATAGAAGCAAGACCAATAATTTCATCCTTACTAGGCAATTCTTCTTCACGGTGTTGTTTACTAAATTTACAGAAATTAAACTCATGAACCATATCATCCAAGCCAATAGTAACAACATTCTTTTCGCAATCTTTCTTAGCATTAACAGTATTCAAGAAGGGTCTACCAAATATAATGGGACAAAAGCTATCTTGTGGGGAACCAAGAACAAGGAAATCAGCAGGATATTTAGTTTTCCCACACAAGACTTCAACATCTCTAACAATTCCCATTGCTGATATAGTATCTCTATTGGCAAGTTTAATTGTGACATTAATATCTTCTATCTCAGCAGGTGCAATTTCATGCTTAATTTCTTCATATAAGGTAATAGGTATAACACTAGCACTAGCACCCATATCACATAAGCCATGATAACAATGATCTCCTATTTTAACAGAAATTACAGGCACTCCTACCACATGTCTATGTTTATCTTTAGCACAAGGTTTAGCAATTCTAGCAGTTTCACCGCAGAACTGAATGACATGCCCATCAATATTATCAGAGAAGAGATCTTTAACAATAGCAATATTAGGTTCTACTTTAACTTGCTCAGGAGGTGTATAAGTTCTAATATTGCTTTTACAAACTACAGTTGAAGCTTTAGCATGATCCTTTATTCTAACAGGGAAAGGTGGTTTCTCAACATAAGAAGTGGGAACAATAGGATCATTATAAGTGACAGTCTTTTATTCAACTTTAATAGGTGCAGCTACTTTTACTTCTATGGGAGGATGATTTTTAAACCACTTCTCCTTGGGGAGATCAATATAAGTAGCAAAAGATTCATAGAAAGAAGCTACTATCTCAGAGTCAAGTCCATATTTAGTGCTAAACTTATGGAAAATATCAGTATCCATAAAAGATTTAACACAATCAAACTTAGGCGTCATACCCGAATCCTTACCTTCGTCGAGATCCCAATCCTCAGAGTTGCATTTAACTCTATCCAATAAATCCCATTTAAATTCAATAGTCTTCATCATAAAAGAGCCAGCACAAGAAGTATCGAGCATGGTGCGATTATTTTCAGAAAGCCGAGCATAAAGATTTTGAATAATTGTTTCTCTTGGAAGCTCATGATTGGGGCATGAATATAACATTGATTTAAGCCTCCCCCAAGCTTGAGCGATGCTTTCTCCTTCGTGAGGCCAAAAATTATATATATAATTGCGATCATGATGAACAAGATGCATAGGATAATGCTTTTGATGAAATTCAAGTTTCAATCTTCTATAGTTCCATGATCTCGTATTATCACATAGCCTATACCATGTCAATGCATCTCCCTTCAAAGATAAAGGGAAGACCTTCTTCTTAGCAACATCATCGGGTATACCTGCAAGCTTAAATAATCCACAAACTTCATCCACATATAGTAAGTGCTCATTAGGATGCTTTGTTCCATCTCCTGTAAAAGGATTAGCTAGCAGTTTTTCTATCATACCCGAAGGAAATTCAAAGGGAACATTTTCATCTTCAATAGGTTCAGTAGGTTGAGGACCAATTCTTTGCTCTACTGGTCGGGGTGAAGATACCCCAAACAAGCCCCTCAGAGGATTACTTTCTGTAGTAACAAGTGACAGTAAATTTCAGCACACTATATAAATTTTTCCTTACCAAATTCCACCTACCAAAGGCGCTTCACTCCCCGGCAACGGTACCAGAAAAGAATCCTGATGACCCACAAGTATAGGGGATCTATCGTAGTCCTTTTGTTAAGTAAGAGTGTCGAACCCAACGAGGAGCAGAAGGAAATGATAAGCGGTTTTCAGCAAGGTATTCTCTACAAGTACTGAAATAAGTGGTAACAGATAGTTTTGTGATAAGATAATTTGTAACGAGCAACAAGTAACAAAAGTAAATAAAATGCAGCAAGGTGGCCCAATCCTTTTTGTAGCAAAGGACAAGCCTGGACAAACTCTTATATAAGGAAAAGCGCTCCCGAGGACACATGGGAATATCGTCAAGCTAGTTTTCATCACGTTCGGTACTTTGATAATTTGATATGTGGGTGGACCGGTGCTTGGGTGCTGTTCTTACTTGAACAAGCATCCCACTTATGATTAACCTCTATTGCAAGCATCCGCAACTACAACAAAAGTATTAAGGTAAACCTAACCATAGCATGAAACATATGGATCCAAATCAGCCCCTTACGAAGCAACGCATAAACTAGGGTTTAAGCTTCTGTCACTCTAGCAACCCATCATCTACTTATTACTTCCCAATGCCTTCCTCTAGGCCCAAATAATGGTGAAGTGTTATGTAGTCGACGTTCACATAACACCACTAGAGGCTAGACAACATACATCTCATCAAAATATCGAACGAATACCAAATTCACATGACTACTAATAGCAAGACTTCTCCCGTGTCCTCAGGAACAAATGTAACTACTCACAAAGCATATTCAGGTTCATAATCAGAGGGGTATTAATATGCGTAAAGGATCTGAACATATGATCTTCCACCAAGTAAACCAACTAGCATCAACTACAAGGAGTAATCAAGACTACTAGCAACCTACTAGTACCAATCCCGGACTTGGGGACAAGAATTGAATAAAAGAGATGAACTAGGGTTTTGAGATAAGATGGTGCTGGTGAAGATGTTGATGGAGATTGCCCTCTCCCGATGAGAGGAGCGTTGGTGATGATGATGGTGATGATTTCCCCTTCCTGGAGGGAAGTGTCCCTGGCAGAACAGCTCTGCCGGAGCCATAGATTGGTTCCGCCAAGGTTCCGCCTCGTGGCGGTGGAGTTTCGTCCCGAAATGTTGCCCCTTGTTTTTTCCTCGATGAAATACTTCATATAGCAGAAGATGGGCATCGGAGAGCAACTAGGGGGCCCACGAGGTAGGGGGCGCGCCTTAGGGGGGGGGCGTCCCCCACCCTCGTGGACAGGGTGTAGGCCCCTTGGCCTTCATCTTTGGCAAGGATTTTTCATTATTTATTATAAGATATTCCGTGGAGTTTCAGGACTTTTGGAGTTGTGCAGAATAGGTCTCTAATATTTGCTCCTTTTCCAGCCCTGAATTCCAGCTGCCGGCATTCTTCCTCTGTCACGCCCAAGATGAAGCTACTCATGGCAAGAGATGATGCATACAAGAGCAACACATCAAAGCAAGTTTAAATGAGACCGGATTCAACATATAACAAATCCGGTAAGTCCCCATATGCAATTTTGAAATTGGTTCAGATCTGAATAACCCTTATGTTCAAGTTGTTAAACAGCAAGTTAAGATGCACCACGATGATCTACACAAAATTCTAGTCAAGTTACATATAAAGTTTATTTAATTCGGAGCTACGACCTAGAAGATATGAGCAAACAACGTCCTGTTCATCGGGAGGCAACCGACTGGGTTGGAATGCGTCCTGTTCAACGAGAGCCAACCGGCTTGGACGGAACAGCCAAAGCGGGGTCTGGCGTACCATAGAACGGAGGAAACGGCCTTGTGTTCGACCGGCCATGGTCGAAACGGGATCATGTTCATCGGGAGGGGTCTGGCATACCGCAAAACAAAGGAAACAGACTTGTGTTCAAGTGCCTACGGTCAAAACGGGGTCCTGTTGATCGGGAGGGTTGTGGCGTACTGCAAAACGAAGGAAACAGACTTGTGTTGGAGAGCTACGGTCGAAATGGGGGTCTTGTTCATCGGGAGGGGTGTGGCGTACCTCAAAACGAGACTCCACGAGCTACTGTTCATCTCCACCGTCGACCTCCTCCAGCCTCCACGGGCTACTGTTCATCCACCGTCGACCTCCTCCAGCCTCCACCTGCGACTATTCATCCAGCCTCCACTGCTCCTCCACTGGCTACTGTTCAACCAGCCCTCTCCACGGGGTCCTGTTCAACGACCCCTCCATGGGCTACTGTTCATCCAGCGCTGCACCGGCTACTGTTCAACCAGCCCTCCACGGGGTCGTCCTGTTCATCCAGCCCTCCACGGGGTCCTGTTCATCTAGCGGCAACGGCCTCTACTACCACGGGGTCCTGTTCATCCAACCCCGCACTAGGAAATGTTCATCCAACCCCCCAACAACGCTCACTATTCGTCAAGGGAAGGATGCAGTAGGTTCGATCGGCTTCAGTTAGCAGCAGTAGCGAAGGAATAACTCGGGTTCAGTTAACAGCAAGGGATCGATCGGGGTTTAGTAACATAGCTAGTGCAATCGCTCGGGTTCAGTTAGAGCCCAACGCCTCGCTCGGGTTCAGTTAGAGCGTAACGCCTCACACACACGGGCGTACGTGTACAAGAGAAACGCGCAAACCTCCGTGCATCGCTTGGCCCCGACCACCTATCGTAACCAGGAACTTCCCGATATTTTCCTCGCCCTCGCTTCTACCACGGTTTTTTTTGTCATGGACGTCCCAAAGAATGTCATGCAACTGCGTCTCCGGCCCGCCCAGGATGAAAAGCCCATTTTCTGTCATGATTTTTTGTCATAGAAGTAGGAGCCCACCACATCTATGATGATACCGGGTTTTGTCACAATTATCGTCATAGAAGTGTCATAAGCATGACAGAAAAAAATTCGTTCGGCCCAAAATGTCACGAATGTGTCTTTTTTTGTAGTGTGATGATTGCGGTCACATATTTTGATTGCATGTGATGTTTATCTTTTATGCATCTTATTTTGCTTAGATCAATGGTAGCTTTATAAGATGATCCCTTACTAAATTTCAAAGTATAAGTGTTCTCCCCGAGTACGCACCGTTGCGAAAGTTTGTCGTTTCCAGACACCATGTGATGATCGGGTGTGATAGACTCTACGTTCACATACAACGGGTGTAAGAAAATTTTACACACGCGGAATATTTGGGATAAACTTGACGAGCCTAGCATGTACAGACATGGCCTCAGAACACTGGAGACCGAAAGGTCGAACGTGAATCATATAGTAGATATGATCAACATAGAGATGTTCACCATTGATGACTACTCTGTCTCACGTGATGATCGGACATGGTTTAGTTTATTTGGATCACGTATCATTTAGATGACTCGAGGGATGTCTATCTAAGTGGGATTTCATTAATAATTTGATTAATTGAACTTAATTTATCATGAACTTAGTCCTAATAGTATTTGCAAATTATGTTGTAGATCAATAGCTCGCGTAGTAGCTCCCCGTTTATTCTTTTATATCTTCCTAGAGAAAAATAAAGTTGAAAGATGATAGTAGCAATGATGCGGACTTGGTCCGTAATCTGAGGTTTATCCTCATTGCTAACAGACCTATTGCAGGAGCAGATACAGACGTTATGAACGTTTGTCAAGCTCGATATGATGAATACTTGATAGTTTAGTGTGCCATGCTATACGGCTTAGAACCGGGACTTCAAAAACGTTTTGAACGCCATGGTATTCCAAGAGCCGAAATTGGTATTTCAAACTCATGCCCGTGTCGAGAGGTATGAGACCTTTGACAAAGTACTTTGCCTATGAGATGTTCCAAGAGCCGAAATTGGTATTTCAAACTCATGCCCATGTCGAGAGGTATGAGACCTTTGACAAAGTACTTTGCCTACAAGATGGAGGAGAATAGCTCAGCCAGTGAGCATGTACTCAGAATGTCTGGGCACTACAATCACTTGAATCAAGTGGGAGTTAATCTTCCAGATAAGATAGTGATTGACAGAGTTCTCTAGTCACTGTCACCAAGTTACTAGAACTTCGTGATGAACTATAATATGCAAGGGATGACGAAAACAATTCTCGAGCTCTTCACGATGGTGGAATTGGCGAAGGTAGAAATCAAGAAAGAGCATCAAATGTTGATGGTTAAGAAGACCACTAGTTTCAACAAAAGGGCAAAGGGAAAGAAAGGGAACTTTAAAAAGAATGGCAAGCAGGTTGCTGCTCCCGTGAAGAAGCCCAAAGCTGGACCTAAGCCTGAAACTGAGTGCTTTTACTGCAAAGAGAATGGTCACTAGAAGCGGAACTGCCCCAAATACTTAGCGGATAAGAAGGATGGCAAAGTGAACAATGGTATATTTGATATAAAGATTATTGATGTGTATTTTACTAGTGTTCATAGAAACCCCTGGCTATTTGATATCGGTTCAGTTGCTAAGATTAGTAACTCAAAATAGGAGTTGCAAAATGAACAAGACTAGTCAAGGGAAAGATGACGATGTGTGTTCGAAGTGTTTCCAAGGTTGATAAGATCACCATCGCATACTCCCTCTACCTTCGGGATTAGTGTTGAACCTAAATAAATGTTATTTGGTGTTTGCGTTGAGCATGAATATGATTAGATCATGTTCATTGCAATACGGTTATTCATTTAATTTAGAGAATAATTGTTGTTCTGTTTACTTGAATAAAACCTTCTATGGTCATACACCCAATGTGAATGGTTTATTGAATCTCAATCGTAAATAATACACATATTCATAATATTGATGGCAAAAGATGAAAAGTTGATAATGATAGTGCAACACATTTGTGGCACTGCCATTTAGGTCATAATTTTGGAATCACTTGATTATGAATCATTTGGTACTTGCGAACCATGCCTCACGGGAAAGATGACTAAAACTCCGTTGTCCGGAACAATGGAGCGAGCTGATGATTTATTGGATATAATACATATCAATGTATGCGATCCGATGAGTGTTGAAGCACGCGGCGGGTATCATTATTTTCTGACCTTCACACATGATTTGAGCAGATATGCGTATATCTACTTAATGCAACACAAGTCTGAAACATTTGAAAAGTTCAAAGAATTTCAGAGTGAAGTGGAGAATCATCATAAAAAGAAAATAAAGTTTATATGATCTGATCGCGAAGGCAAATATTTGAGTTACGAGTTTGGCCTTCATTTAATACAATGTGGAATAGTTTCACAACTTACGCCACCTGGAACACCACCGCGTAATGGTGTGTACGAACGTCATAACCATACTTTATTAGATATAGTGTGATCTATGATGTCTCTTACCGATTTACCACTAACGTTTTGGGGTTATGCATTAGAGACAACTGCATTCATGTTAAATAGGCACCATCTAAATCCGTTGAGACGACACCATATGAACTATGGTTTGGCAAGAAACCTAAGTTGTCATTTCTTAAAGTTTGGGGTTGCGACACTTATGTCAAAAGGCTTCAGCCTGATAAGCTCAAACCCAAATCGAAGAAGTGCGTCTTCATAGGATACCCTAAGGAAACAATTGGGTACACCTTCTACCACAGATCCGAAGGCAAAAATCTTTGCTGCCAAGAATGGAACATTTCTAGAGGAGTTTCTCTCGAGAGAAGTGAGTGGGAGGAAAGTAGAACTTGATGAGGTAATTGTACCTTCTCTCAAATTGGATACTAGTACATCAGAAGAAAAAAACTATTTTCATGATGCCTACACCAACTAGAGAGGAAGCTAATGATGATGATCATGAAACTTCAGATAAATTACTACTAAACTTCGTAGGTCAACCAAAGCACGTTCCGCACCAGAGTGGTATGATAATCCTGTCCTGGAAATCATGTTACTAGACCAAGACGAACCTAGGAACTATGAGGAAGTGATGATGAGCCCAAATTCCGCAAAATGGCATGAGGCCATGAAATCTGAGATGGGATCCATGTATGAGAACAAAGTGTGGACTTTGGTGGACTTGCCTGATGATCAGCAAGCCATTGAGAATAAATGGATCTTCAAGAGGAATACATATGCTAATGGTAATGTTACTATCTACAAAGCTCGACTTGTCGCAAAAAAGGTTTTCGACAAGTTCAAGGTGTTGACTATGATGAGATTTTCTCACTCGTAGCGATGCTTAAGTCTGTCCGAATCATGTTAACAATTTCCGTATTTTATGAAATCTGGCAAATGGATGTCAAAACTGCATTCCTTAATGGATTTCTTAAAGAGTTGTATATGATGCAACAAAAAGGTTTTGTCGATCCTAAAGGTGCTAACAAGGTGTGCAAACTCCAGCGATCCATCTATGGACTGGTGCATGCATCTCGGAGTTGGAATATACACTTTGATAAGGTGATCAACGCATATGGTTTTATATAGACTTATGGTGAAGCCTGCATTTACAAGAAAGTGAGTGGGAGCTCTGTAGCATTTCTAATATTATACGTGGATGACATATTATTGATTGGAAATGGTATAGAATTTCTGGATAGCATAAAAGGATGAATAAGAATATTTTTTTAATGAAAGACCTTGGTGAAGCTTCTTACATATTGGGCATCAAGATCTATAGAGATAGATCAAGACACCTAATAAGATTTTTAATTATATACCTTCACAAGATTTTGAAGGAGTTCAAAATGGATCAGTCAAAGAAGGAGTTCTAGCATGTATTGTAAGGTATGAAGTCGAGTAAGACTCAAAGCCCGGCCACGGCAGAATATAGAGAGAGAACGAAAGTCATTTCCTATGCCTTAGCCATAGGTTCTATAAAGTATGACATGTGTACCAAAGTTGTTGTATACCTTGCCATGTGTTTGGCAAGGTGGTACAATAGTGATCCACGAGTAGATCGCTAGACATCGGTCAAAATTATCCTTAGAGGACTAAGGAAATGTTACTCGGTTATGGAGGTGATAAAGAGTTCATCGTAAAAAGTTACGTCGATGCAAACTTTGACCCTGATCTAGATGACTAAGTCTCAATCTAGATGCATATTGAACATGGGAGCAATTAGCTAGAGTAGCTCCATGCAGAGCATTGTAGACATAGAAATTTGCAAAATACATACGGATCTGAATGTGACAGGCCCGTTGACTAAACTTCTCTCACAAGCAAAACATGATCACACCTTAGTACTCTTTGTAGCGACCCAACCCAAATGGATCAAGTCTCTGTGCTTAAGTGTCATCCCTGGATCAGTATGCTGACACACACAGTACTCGAGGATTTATAACAAAGTGCAATCACATGTATAAAGTAACGTAAATACTATTACCTCAATCCATACAGCGGAAGTAACAACAAGGTTGTGGAGTCTCAATAACACCAACGACAAAGTTGAGTGTAAACATCACAACCCTAACGTATCACTTACTCGTCGGATAATACCTGCAACATGAGACGTTGCAGCCGTGTAGGTCAGTATGTTGAATGTACTAGCAAATTCACACCACAGAATAATGATGAACAATATCTATCATTACATGCATATTTGGCTGGTGGAGGCTCTAAGTTTAATTTTTCATAAAGCTAATTTGTTCCTACAACAAAGGTATAAATTTTTTATTACTACAAAGTTTAGCAATTATTGAGAAGGTTCCTCCAACTCAATCCCTAAATTACCAAGTATAAATAATAACCCAATTCATTAATTAAATAAGGTGATGAGCTCAACCAATAATTCACTTCCAGATACTCAAAGTTGTCCATAACCGGGGACACGGCTAATCATGATTAGTTTGTACACTCTGCAGAGGTTTGCGCACTTTTCCCCACAAGACTCGATCTCCTCCATTGAATTCCTCGCACTGCCTGATGTTTGAGAATCGGATGATCGAGACATAGTCTTTCCGAAGAGGTCCTCTTAACCGATAGATAGGCTGGTACACCTACAATCCCCTACATCTGCTAGCCTGTCATGGAAAGGTTTCACACAACTTACTCAACTATGCCAGAGCCCATAATAGCTTGTGGCTGCACACGGAAGTTTCTAGGCATGAAATATCATATGATCCCTTTGAGCCTGGGTGGCATTCCATAGGGTGATCACACGGGTACTCCGAGATCCCCTTGGGCAAGCACTGGGTTCTCCAGGTGCCCGGGTAAGCCACTAGTTTCCCCAGGGTGCCCCAACCATTCCACCCAGATATGTGTTGTTGTTGCCACCTTAAGTTAACCCTTAATTATTATCTCTCGCAGCTTGCATTGATCACACATACCAATCCCCGTCTATGAGCATGGCTAAGCAATTTATGAGCATAACGTATATTCTCGGGGTGATCAAAAGTCATAGTTTCCTACCTCATCAACTACATAGCATAACCACATGTTCTCAATCCTACTCATGCAATCTTCCAGGGTGAAACTAATGCAAGTAAAACTGGGTATAGAAAGAATATGATCAAAGTGTGAACTTGCCTTGCTGACGATCGGTAAACCCTAGAGACTCATAGTAGCAAGCTTCGCACCCCAGAAAGTCTATCGTAAACAAACAATAGCTTACATAAGCACACATGCACAAGATTCAAAGAAAAGATCTCGAAAAACTTCGAAAACAAGCGAATAACTCTTGTGAACAGAAAACAAGTTTCAACAGTACCAAAATTATGTGAATTAGATCTTAACAGAAGGTACATGTGATGAGTTTCTATTTGAAAAAAATCAAATAAAATGAGTTACGAAACTCAAATTACAGCCAAACAAAGTTTAAATCAGATATGAATAAATTTAAATTTTAAACTTTTCAAAAATATGTTTGAGTTGGTATACTGGACAGAGGGGATCATAACGAAGAATTGAACGTTGGTTTCGTTGCGTTTGGACAAACGAGCAAAAAGTCACGAAGGTTTAAAGATCAAGGGCTAATCTGCGAAGAAAATATTCGCGGATGGGCCACTGGCCGAAAATAAAACAGAAAAATAAAAATCTAACTAACGGACGTTCGCTAAGCAGAACTTACAGAACGAAAACATTCACTAAAACTTCCTAAATAGAAAACTTTCGCTAATTAGATCTAACAAAAAACAGATCGGGTTTTTAAAACGAAAACCAAACCTAAAAAAATAAACCGGAAACAAAAAAGCGGTGCGGTTACCGGTTCGTCCGGCGGTGGACCGAGCGGCGGGTTAGTGAGTCCGGCGGTGGCGTCGGGCTTCGACGGCGGCGGCGCGGCTCTGGTGGCTGCGGGATGTGAGGCGGCGAGGCGGGGCGAGGCGGCTCGGGCGGCGAAGTGCGGCGGCGGTGAAGCGGCGGCAGCGTGCAGCGATGGCGGCGACAGCGCTGGAGGCGGGGCTGTGAGCTCGAGCAGCGGCGGACTGGGGTCTAGGGGGGGCGGGGTCGATATATATAAAGGAGGGCGGCGCTGGCCTTGGGAAGGGTCTTGGCCGGACTCGGGCGGCGGCGCGGCGTCGTGGGGGACTCGGTCTCCCCGGCGATGTCGGTGTGGCGCGGCTGGGTTGGCGCGACGCGGTCGGCTGGGCCCTGGGCCGGCCAAGTCGGCGGCGGAGGTTTTTTTTAACTGACAACAAAAACGAAAAATAATAATAATGATATATAGCATATTATATATCAAAATTTTTAGATTTTTTTCTAAAACATGAACAATTTTTCCAGCGGCAAATAAATTCCACCAAAATTTAAATAAAGCAAACAGTACTGCTGGTTCATTTAAAAACCAAATAAAAACATTTTAAAATACAAAAATGATTTGAAACTCATTTCTATCCATTTTTCTACAATAGGGAATCATTTTACCCTATTTTCCCTATATTTTATTTTTGGAGAAAAATAATTTGAATAAGAACCAAATAACTCCAAATTGAAAGTGGGTTTCAAAATAACTTCAAAGGGACTTTCAATTTGATTCTTTGGAACTTCCAACTCTCTTTCTTAGCATTTGAAGAAGTCATTTTATGTTCTCTCATGAAACTCATTGAGTTGCATAAAGTTTTCGAATTTGAGATATTTCCAAATGGAATTCAAATCTTTTCAAAACCTTTTCATTTATTTAAATGGAAGAAGTCATATCATCTTCACTCTAGGGTTTTGTGATGAAATGAATTTGAATTCATGGAGATCATAAATGCAAGGTGAAATTTTTGGGAAAGTCATTTCATTCCCTCTCATTCAAGTTTCAAAAAGTTTCAAATTCCACTCAATTTCACACAACAAATCACACAAGCAATCATTCTTACTTAATTAATATAACATTCCAAAATTTAGAATTTTGGGATGTTACACTCTTTGGATGTTAATCACATAGCGATGTGAACTAGATTATTGACTCTAGTAAACCCTTTGGGTATTGGTCACATGGCGATGTGAACTATGGGTGTTAATCACATAAAGATGTGAACTATGAGTGTTAATCACATGACGATGTGAACTAGATTATTGACCCTAGTGCAAGTGGGAGACTAAAGGAAATATGCCCTAGAGGGAATAATATATTGTTATTTTATATTTCCTTATATCATGATAAATGTTTATTATTCATGCTAGAATTGTATTAACCGAAAACTTGATACATGGGTGGATACATAGACAAAACATTGTGTCCCTAGTAAGCCTCTACTAGACTAGCTCATTAATCGAAGATGGTTAAGTTTCCTAACCATAGACATGTGTTGTAATTTGATGAACGGGATCACATCATTAGGAGAATGATGTGATGGACATGACCCATCCGTTAGCTTAGCATATTGATCGTTCAGTTTTATTGCTATTGCTTTCTTCATGTCAATTACATGTTCCTCTGACTATGAGATTATGCAACTCCCGGATACCGGAGGAATGCCTTGTGTGCTATCAAACGTCACAATGTAACTAGGTGATTATAAAGATGCTCTATAGGTATCTCCAAAGGTGTCTGTTGGGTTGGCATAGATCGAGATTGGGATTTGTCACTCCGAGTATCGGAGAGGTATCTCTGGGCCCTCTCGGTAATACACATCATAAGAAGCCTTTCAAGCAAAGTGACTAATGAGTTGGTTGCAGGACGATGTATTACGGAACGAGTAAAGAGACTTGCCGGTAACGAGATTGAACTAGGTATGAAGATACCGACGATCAAATCTCGGGCAAGTAACATACCGATGACAAAGGGAACAACATATGTTGTCATTATGGTTTGACCAATAAAGATCTTCATAGAATATGTGGGAGCCAATATGAGCATCCAGGTTCCGCTATTGGTTATTGACCGGAGAGGTGTCTCGGTCATGTCTACATAGTTCTCGAACCCGTAGGGTCCGCACGCTTAACGTTCGATGACGATTTTATTGTATGAGTTATGTGATTTGATGACCGAATGACGAGGAGTCTCGAAATGGTTGAGAGGTAAAGATTGATATATTGGATGATAGTATTCAAACACCCGAATTGTTCTGGAGTGTATCGGGTACATATCGGAGTACCGGGGGGTTACCGGAACCCCCCGGGGGAAGATATGGGCCATATGAGGGAGGCACACTAGCCCACAAAGGGGTGGCGCACCCTTCACAGGGAAGGAGGCCGTATAGGACTAGGAGAGGGGGCGGCGCCCCCCTTTCCTTCTCCCCTCTCTCTCTTTCCCCTTTCCCCCTTTGGTAAAAGGAAAGGAGGGGGGCGATGAAGGAAATATGCCCTAGAGGCAATAATAAATTTATTATTTATTTCCTTATAATCATGATAAATGTTTATTATTCATGCTAGAATTGTATTAACCGGAAACATAATACATGTGTGAATACATAGACAAACTTAGTGTCACTAGTATGCCTCTACTTGACTAGCTCGTTAATCAAAGATGGTTATGTTTCCTAACCATGAACAAAGTGTTGTTATTTGATTAACGGGATCACATCATTAAGAGAATGATCTGATTGACATGACCCATTCCATTAGCTTAGCACCCGATCGTTTAGTATGTTGCTATTGCTTTCTTCATGACATATACATGTTCCTATGACTATGAGATTATGCAACTCCCGTTTGCCGGAGGAACACTTTGGGTGCTACCAAACGTCACAACGTTACTGGGTGATTATAAAGGAGCATTACAGGTGTCTCCAAAGGTAGATGTTGGGTTGGCGTATTTCGAGATTAGGATTTGTCACTTTGTCGGAGAGGTATCTCTGGGCCCTCTCGGTAATGCACATCACATAAGCCTTGCAAGCATTGCAACTAATGAGGTAGTTGCGAGATGATGTATTACGGAACGAGTAAAGAGACTTGCCGGTAACGAGATTGAACTAGGTATTGGAATAGCGACAATCGAATCTCGGGCAAGTAACATACTGATGACAAAGGGAACAACGTATGTTGTTATGCGGTCTGACCGATAAAGATCTTCGTAGAATATGTAGGAGCCAATATGGGCATCCAGGTCCCGCTATTGGTTATTGACCGGAGACGTGTCTCGGTCATGTCTACATTGTTCTCGAACCTGTAGGGTCCGCACGCTTAAGGTTACGATGACAGTTATATTATGAGTTTATGCATTTTGCTGTACCGAAGGTTGTTCGGAGTCCCGGATGTGATCACGGACATGACGAGGAGTCTCGAAATGGTCGAGACGTAAATATTGATATATTGGAAGCCTATATTTGGACATCGGAAGTGTTCCGGGTGAAATCGGGATTTTACCGGAGTACCGGGAGGTTACCGGAACCCCCCGGGAACCATATGGGCCTTAGTGGGCTTTAGTGGAAAGGAGAAAGGGACAGCCCAAGGTGGGCTGCGCGCCTCCCCCCTCCCCTAGTCCTATTAGGACTAGGAGAGGTGGCCGGCCCCCTCTCTCTCTTCCCCCCCGAGGAATCCTATTCCAACTAGGATTGGGGGGGGGGGAATCCTACTCCCGGAGGGAGTAGGACTCTCCTGGCGCGCCCCTTGTGGCCGGCCAGCCTCCCCCCTTTTGGTCCTTTATATACTAAGGTAGAGGCACCCTAGAACACACAAGTTGATCCACGTGATCTATTCCTTAGCCGTGTGCGGTGCCCCCAGCCACCATATTCCTCGATAATACTGTAGCGGAGTTTAGGCGAAGCCCTGCTACTGTAGTACATCAAGATCGTCACCACGCCGTCGTGCTGACGGAACTCTTCCCCGACACTTTGCTAGATCGGAGTCCGGTGATCGTCATCGAGCTGAACGTGTGCTCGAACTCGGAGGTGCCGTAGTTTCGGTGCTTGATCGGTCAGATCGGGAAGACGTACGACTACTTCCTCTACGTTGCGTCAATGCTTCTGCAGTCGGTCTGCGTGGGTACGTAGACAACACTCTCCCCTCTCGTTGCTATGCATCACATGATCTTGTGTGAGCGCAGGAATGTTTTTGAAATTACTACGAAACCCAACAGGCGAATCCTACTAGGAGCCCAAGTAGGACTCCTCCTACTTGGGGCGCGGCTAGGGCGAGCCTCCTCTCCCTCCCTCCTTTATATACGTGGGAGGGGGCGCCTACAACACACAACATTGATTCCCAACCGTGTGTGGTGCCCCCTCCACAGTTTACGCCTCCGGTCATATTCTCGTAGTGCTTAGGCGAAGCCCTGCACGGATAACTTCATCATCACCGTCGGCACGCCGTCATACTGACAGAACTCATCTTCTTCCTCGACACTCTAATGGATCAAGAGTTCGAGGGACGTCATCGAGCTGTACGTGTGTAGAACTTGGAGGTGTCGTACGTTCGGTGCTTGATCAGTCGGAACGTGAAGAAGTTCGACTATATCAACCGTGTTGTCAAGCGCTTCCGCTTTCGGTCTACGAGGGTACGTAGACACTCTCTCCCCCTCTCGTTGCTATGCATCTCCTAGATAGATCTTGCATGATTGTAGGATTTTTTTAAATTGCATGCTACGTTCCCAACACATGGTACCTCAATGACATCCTTATCTCCTCCAAAAGTGAAGAACAATAATCTGAGCATCTAAGGTTGGTATTGATAAAACTTCGAGAGTGTCATATGTATGCCAAATTCTCCAAAGTTGCTTTTAGAATTCTGGCATTTAAGTGTGAATTCTAGTTTCCAGAAGTGACCTACCAGGTCACATGATTCATGCAACATGCATCGTTGTCAAACTGGAGAGTGTTCAACTGTTATTAATTGGACTCCACCTGAATCGTTCAGGCAAGTTTGGAGTTTTCTAGACTAGAAATTTATTGTTGCTTTGTCGACAACTTCTCCAAAATTGCTAAATCTCTAACTGAACTCCTCAAGAAAGACAGAAAATTTAAGTGGACTCCCAAGAGCGAGGAAAGTTTTCAGGCACTGAAAAGTAAACTCACTACTGCCCTCGTTCTTGTACCCCCGGATGTTCACAAGAAATTCGAGCATTACAATGATGTATTGATTTGTCCGTTGCTTTTTCGTTGTTTTCTTCTTCTTGATAGATCCAACGTTGGACGTAGATTCCAACATCAACAAAGAGCAGTATCCAACTACTTAACTTCAAGGCAAGCAAAACCCCCTTGACATGAAAATATATCCTACTTTTGGATTTTACATTCTCGTTGTTGGAAATCGTTGCATGGAAAACAAAAAAAAATCCATGCACACGCAATGATCCATCCATGGAGATGCATAGCAACGAGAGGGGGAGAGCATCTTCATACCCTTGAAGATCGCTAAGCTCAAGCGTTTATCAACGCGGTTGATGTAGTCGTACACCTTCACGATCTGTTCGGATCAAGTGTCGGACGTACAGCACCTCCGTGTTCCACAGACGTTCAGCTCGATGACGTCCTCGCCTTCTTGATCCAACAAGAGGGACGAAGTAGTAGATGAGTTCTGGCAGCACGACGGCGTGGTGACGGTTGGTGATGAAGAGCAATCTCTGCAGGGCTTTGCCAACCACTATAGAAACTAGACGGAGGATAAACTAGAGGGGACGGGGTTGCCGGCACACGGCTTGGTGTATCTTGATGTGTTCCGGGTGCTAGCCCTGCCCCACTATTTATATGTTGAGCCATGGGGTCGGAACTTGGAGAAAGAGCCTCCTCAAAGTCGGTTTTGCCCGCAAGGAAGAGTCCTTCCCTACAAAAAAAAGACACATCCATGACATTTTGGGCCGAACGAATTTTTTTTCTGTCATACATATGACACTTCTATGATGATAATTGTGAGAAAACCCGGTATCATCATAGATGTGGTGGGCTCCTACTTCTATGACAAAAAATCATGACAGAAAATGGGCTTTTCGTCCTGGGCGGGCCGGAGACGCAGCTGCATGACATTCTTTGGGCCGTCCATGACGGAAAAAACCATGGTAGAAGCGAGGGGGAGGAAAATTTCGGGGAGTTCCCGGTTACGATGGGAGGTCGGGGGACGAGCGATGCGCGTTTCTCTCATACACGTACGCGCGTGTATGAGAGGCGTTGGCTCTAACTGAACCCGAGCGAGGCATTGGGCTCTAACTGAACCCAAGCGATTGCACTGCAGGCTACGCATTACTGAACCCGAGCGATCGATCGATGGCTGTTAACTGAACCCGATCGAGCGATTCCTTGGCTAGTGCTGCTAACTGAAGCCGATCGATGCTGCCTCTGGATGAACAGTGAGCGTTGCGGGGTGGGGGGGGGGGGTTGGATGAACAGTTCCCAGTGGGGTTGGATGAACAGGACCCCGTGGTGTTGCCTCTGGATGAACAGGACCCTGATCAATCGAGCCGGTTGGGGCTGGATGAACAGGACCCCGTGGAGGGGTGGATGAACAGGATCACCCCGTGGAGGGCAGGATGAACAGTAGACGGTGGAGGGGTGCCCGTGGAGGGGTGGTTGAACAGAACCCCGTGGTGTGGAGGGCTAGATGAACAGTAGACGGTGGAGGGGTGGTTGAACAGTAGCCGGTGGAGTAGCGCGCGGTGGAGGCTGGATGATCAGGAGACCGTGGAGGCTGGAGGAGGTCGACGGTGGATGAACAGTAGCTCGTGGAGGCTGGAGGGGGTCGATGGTGGAGAAGAACAGTATCCCGTGGAGTCCCGTTTTGCGGTACGCCACACCCCTCCCGATGAACAGGACCCCCATTTTGACCGTAGAGCTCCAACACAAGTCCGTTTCCTCCGTTTTGCGGTATGCCACACCCCTCCCGATCAACAGGACCCCCGTTTCGACCGTAGGAGGTCCGTTTCCTCGGTTTTGTGGTACGCCACACCCCTCCCAATCAACAGGACCCCTGTTTCGACCGTAGGAGGTCTGTTTCCTCCGTTGTGCGGTACGCCAGACCCCTCCCGATGAACAGGATCCCGTTTCGAACGTGGCCGGTCCGTTTCCTCCGTTCTGTGATACGCCAGGCCTCCTTTCCATCGCCTGTTCCGTCCAAGCCCTCCCGATGAACACGCATTCCGTTCCGACCCAGCCGCATTGCCTCCCGATGAACACGACGCATTCCGTTGCCTCCCCATGAACACGACGCATTCCGTTGCCTCCCCATGAACACGATGACGACGCCGTTTCTCCGTTCCGACCCAGCCATGTCAACGAGCCCTCGCCGTACGTACGCGCGAGTAGGCATTCGAGACCCCGCCCGTATGTACACATACGTGGCCGTATTTTCTTTCTTGCACCCTGGCCGCTGTACGTACGTGTACATGCTACGTGCGCGCCTCTACTACGACACGTGCGCGCCTCTACTACGACACGTGCGCACCTCTACATCGACCAGTATGTACGTACACGTTTGCGACCAGAATGACAACGCTACGTACGCTTCGACCAGGTGGGTCCCGACTGTTAGGCACTTCCTTGCCTGCGAAGATATAGCTGGTGGATCCCAGTAGTCAGGGGGAAACGTTTTTTTCGTGAAATACAGTGGCCCGTCCGGTGGGTCCCAGCTGTCAGGTGGAGGAAACATTATTTTTCGCGTAATAAGGAGGCACTTCCTTGCTGCGGCCGTGGACCTAGCTGTCAGCCTCTCCACGTACAGTCCATGTCCGATGGAAGCCGTTTCTTGACCACGTTGACCACGCCACGCCGAGAGCACCAGGGCGGTGGACGATGGCGAGGCCTAGGAAGGGGACGACGGGGAGCCAGGGAAGACGCGACAGTGGAAGCCCCCGCGCGCGGAGAGGAGTACGAGGGTTCACTGGTTCGACTGCGGTGTGAGGCTGCCGTCGCCGCAGGGCCTGGCCAGCGGTGGAAATAGTAGGGGACGGTGAGGCCTCCGCGGCAGCACAGCCGGCCACGGGAGGCAGGAGCATGCGGCACGACCGGCGCTGCTTTGGACGGCTGGAGCAAGAAGACCAAAGGTTGAAGAAGCACTACAGCCGTTGGATGGACATCGTACGGTCACTGGAGCTAGAATCGTTCATATTGACTAAGTTGACAAAGCCCCTCATCCCCGTCAACTTAGTAGGCCCACAAGTCAGCCTCCCACCAAGGTGGGTCCCAGCTAGCCGGGGGAGTATTCATTTTTTGTGCATAATAAGGAGGCACTTCCGGTGGGTCCGAGCTGACAGCAGGGGGAACGTTTTTTTGCGAAATACGGTGGCCCGTCCGATGGGTCCCAGCAGTCAGGGGGAAATGATTTTTTTTGCAAAATGCTGGTGGCCCGTCCGGTGGGTCCCCGCTGTCAGGTGGAGGAATAATTATTTTGCACGTAATAAGGAGGCACTTCCTTGCTGCGGCTGTGGACCCAGCTGTCAGCCTCTCCACGTACAGTCCACGTCGGATGGTAGTCGTTCCTTGACCACGTTGACCACGCCGCGCCGAGAGCACCAGGGCGGTGGACGACGGTGAGGCCTAGGAAGGGAACGACACGGAGGCAGGGAAGACTCAGCAGTTGTTTCCCCCGTGGAGGGGAGTACGACTGTACGAGGGTTTACTGGTTCGTCTGCCGTCGCCGGAGAATAACAGCAGGTGTGGGTGAGTAGAGGGATGGCTAGGCTGGCGATGGGAGTACGGTGGGGCGGTGAGGCCTGCGCGGCAGCACAGCCGGCCCCGGGGAGGAGGGAGCAGGCAGTCCCGCCGGCGCTTGTTTGAGCGGCTGGAGCAGGAAGAGCAGAGATTGAAGAAGCACGACGGCCGTTGGATGGACATCCAACAGTCACTGCTTGTGCGTCAACCTTTTTTTAGGAAAGCCTCAAATCTGTGGAAAGCATACAACCCATCTGCCATTATTTCTAATAATTTTCAGCCCATTTGCTAATTCTTAAGTTTTTTTGGAGCCCAAATCCTTTTTGTTAGCATTACAGCCCAATTTGTGGCCACGGTTAAAAAATTATACGAAATTTTGCATATTTCGGTGTGGTCCGAACTGTTTTTAATCCCGAAATTTCGACTCACATTCAAACTGATTTTAAAAATAAATGTATATCAATATAAAATCCAACAAATTCTCCACGCATAAAAATTAATGTAATTTAAAATCTTGAAATGAAAAAAAAGATATTTGAAACTAATTGCCGGTTTGATGTGTTTTAAAAATGTACATCCCATTTCTCATTAGTGATGGGCCATTTTCTCGGCCAGCCGAATGAAAGCTCTCCTTGTCTTGAAAGATTTGCAGCCCAACAGGCCTGACAAAGTGACTTGCTTGGCAAATCACAAAAAAACTGGGCTGTGGCCGTGGACCCAGTTGTCAGCCTCTCCACGTACAGTACACTTCCGATGGAAGTCGTTCCTTGACCACGTTGACCACGCCGCGCGGAGAGCACCGGCGGTGGACGACGGCGAGGCCTAGGAAGGGGACGACGCGGCAGTGGAAGCCCGCGCGGAGAGGAGTACGAGGGTTCACTGGTTCGACTGCGGTGTGAGGCTGCCGTCACCGCTGGGCCTGGCCAGCGGTGGGAATAGTAGGGGCGGTGAGGCCTCCGTGGCACCACAGCTGGCCACGGGAGGCAGGAGCATGCGGCACGACCGGCGCTGCTTTGGGCGGTTGGAGCAAGAAGACCAAAGGTTGAAGAAGCACTATGGCCGTTGGATGGACATCGTACGGTCACTGGAGCTAGAATCGTTCATATTGACTAAAGTTGACAAAGGCCCCCGTCCCAGTCAACTTAGTAGGCCCACAAGTCAGCCTCCCACCATGGTGAGTCCCAGCTAGCAGGGGGAGTATTCATTTTTTTGTGCATAATAAGGAGGCACTTCCAGTGGGTCTGAGCTGACAGCGGTTGGAACGTTTTTTTTCACGAAACACGCTGGCCCATCCGGTGGGTCCGAGCAGTCAGGGGGGAAATGTTTTTTTCGTGAAATAAGGTGGCCCGTCCGGTGGGTCCCTGCTGTAAGGTGGAGGAATAATTATTTTGCGCGTAATAAGGAGGCACTTCCTTGCGGCTGCCTGGACCCAGCTGTCAGCCTCTGCACGTACAGTACTCTTCCGATGGAAGTCAGTCGTTGACCACGCCGCGTCGAGAGCACCAGGGCGGTGGTCTGGATGACGGCGAGACCTAGGAAGGGGACGACGCGGAGTCGGGGAAGACGCAGCAGTGGAAGCCCGTGCGGAGAGGAGTACGAGGGTTCACTGGTTCGGCTGTGGTGTGAGGCTGCCGTCGCCGCAGAATAACAGGGGGTGTGGGTGAGTGGAGGGATGGCCTGGCCAGCGGTGGGAGTAGTATGGGGGCGGTGAGGCCTCCGCGGCTGTACAACCGGCCACGAGAGGCAGGAGCAGGCGGCACGACCGGCGCTGCTTTGGGCGGCTGGACCAAGAAGACCAGAGGTTGAAGAAGCACTACGGCCGTTGGATGGACATCGTACGGTCACTGAAGCTAGAAACGTTTATTATTGACTAAGTTGACAAAGCCCTTGGTACGCTCCAACTTAGTAGGCCCACAGGTCAGCCTCCGAAACGGTGCGCCCTAGTTGTCAGGGGGAGGAATCATTTTTTGGGCGGCCGAAGCTAAGAATATCCGAGATTGAAGAAGAAGCATGACATCCGTTGGATAGACATCCAACGGCCACTGCTGCTAGAACCGTGTGTTGACTATAATAAGTTGGCAAAGCCATGCATACGCGTCAACTTATTTTTTTAGGGGACGCGTCACTTAGTAGGCCCACAAGTGTGTGGCAGAGAACTTATAGCCCATTTACGTTTTGTAAGAATGTACAACCCATTTTGGAATTCTAATGGAATTTACAATAGCCCATTTATAGTTTGTTAAAAGTACAGCCCATTTTCTAGCTAGGACAAAGATTAATAATTTCAACCAACCGTTGAAGACAAAATTCGATAAAATTTCGCACATTTTGATGGGCTCCGAAATATTTTTATCCCAAAATTTCTAGTCAAATTAAATATAAATTTGTATTACGTAAAAACCTAACGAAACATTGCACGCGCAACAATGAAAATTTAAGATTTTCAAAATCCATAAATAATATTTTATGAACTAATTTCGTGTTTGGTGCATTTTTTTATAGTTACTGCCCAGTTTTTATAATTACATCCGATTTATTATTTTTTAAAGCCCATTTTCTTGTTAAGCCTAATGCATCCCTCCTAGGAAAGATTTGCAGCCCAGCGGGGCGGAGAATAACAAGTTGACCTTACCTGGGTATTCCTCAAAAAGACGTATAGCTGGGCTAGCCATTTTCATCTTGAAAAAATTAGTATCTGGGCTGGATATCTGGCTTGGGCTAGACGGGCCACAGCCCGCCCAGTTAATACCCTGCTCTCCTCTGAACAACAACAAAATCATCGCCAATAAAAACTCTGCAGTGCTCACGCCTCAAAAACACAAATACTGCTCGAGGGCGAGGAAAATTTCGGGGAGTTCCCAGTTACGGTGGGAGGTCGGGGCCGAGCGATGCGCGTTTCTCTCGTACACGTACGCACGTGTGTGCAAGGCGTTGGCTCTGACTGAACCCGAGCAAGGCGTTGGGCTCTAACTGAACCCGAGCGATTGCACTACAGGCTACGCGTCACTGAACCCGAGCGATCGATCGATGGCTGTTAACTGAACCCGATCGAGCGATTCCTTCTCTACAGCTGCTAACTGAAGCCGATCGATGCTGCCTATGGGATGAATAGTGAGCGTTGTGGGGGGTGGGTTTGGATGAACAGTGAGCGGTGGCGTTGCCTCTGGATGAACAGGACCCCGTGGTGTGGTGGAGGGCTGGATGAACAGTAGACGGTGGAGGGGTGCTCGTGGAGGGGTGGTTGAACAGGACCCCGTGGTGTGGAGGGCTGGATGAACAGTAGACGGTGGAGGGGTGCCCGTGGAGGGGTGGTTGAACAGTAGCCGGTGGAGGCTGGATGAATAGGAGCCCGTGGAGGCTGGAGGAGGTCGACGATGGAGATGAACAGTATCCCGTGGAGTCCTGTTTTGCGGTACGCCACACCCCTCCCGATGAACAGGACCCCTGTTTCGACCGTAGGATGTCCGTTTCGTCCGTTTTGCAGTACGCCACACCCCTCCCGATCAACAGGACCCCCGTTTCGACCGTAGGAGGTCTGTTTCGTCCGTTTTGCGGTATACCACACCCCTCCTGATCAACAGGACCCCCGTTTCGACCATAGGAGGTCCGTTTCCTCTGTTTTGCGGTACGCCACACCCCTCCCGATCAACAGGACCCCGTTCCGAACGTAGGAGGTCCGTTTCCTCCTTGTGCGGTACGCCATGCCTCGTTTCCATCGCCTGTTCCGTCCAAGCCTTCCCGATGAACACGACCACGCATTCCGTTCCGACCCAGCCAATTGGCTCCCATGCGTTCCATTGCCTCCCGATGAACACCACGCATTCCGTTGCCTCCCAATGAACACGACGCATTCCGTTGCCTCCCCATGAACACAACGACGACGCTGTTTCTCCGTTCCAACCCAGCCATGTACACGAGCCCTGGCCGTACATATGCGCGAGTAGGCGTTCAAGACCCCGCCCATATATACACATACGTGGCCGTATTTTCTTTCTTGCACCCTGGCCGCTGTACATACGTGTACATGCTACGTGAGCGCCTCTATTATGACACGTGCGCGCCTCTACATCCACCAGTATATATGTACGTACACATTCGCGACCAGAATGACAACACTACGTACGCTTGGACCAAGTGGGTCCTGACTGTCAGGCACTTCCTTGCCTGCGAAGATGTAGCTGATGGGTCCCAGCAGTCAGGGGGCGAATCTTTTTTTTTTGCCCAGACACACTTCCTTGTGTGCGAAGATGTAGCTGGTGGGTCCCAGTAGTCAGGGGGGAAACGTTTTTTTCGCGAAATACCGTGGCTCGTCCGGAGGGTCCCTGCTGTCAGGTGGAGGAATAATTATTTTGCACATAATAAGGAGGCACTTCCTTGCTGCGGCCGTGGACCCAGCTGTCAGCCTCTCCATGTACAGTCCACGTCCGATGGAAGCCATTCCTTGACCATGTTGACCCTGCCGCGCCGAGAGCACCAGGGCGGTGGACGACGGCGAGGCCTAGGAAGGGGACGACGCGGAGCCGGGGAAGACACGTCAGTGGATGCCCACGCGTAGAGGAGTATGAGGGTTCACTGGTTCGCTGCAGTGTGAGGCTGCCGTCGCCGCAGAATAACAGGGGGTGTGGGGGAGTAGAGGGATGGCTTGGCCAGCGGTGGGAGTAGTAGGGGTGGTGAGGCCTTCGCCGCATCGCAGCCGGCCACGGGAGGCAGGAGCACGAGGCACGGCCGACGCTGGTTTGGGCGGCTGGAGCAAGAAGGCCAGAGGTTGAAGAAGCACTACGGCTATTGGATGGACATCGTATGGTCACTTGAGCTAGAATCGTGCATATTGACTAAGTTGACAAAGCCCTCCGTCCCCGTCAACTTAGTAGGCCCACAAGTCAGCCTGCCACTATACTGGGTCCCAGCTAACAGGGGGAGTATTCATTTTTTTGTGCGTAATAAGGAGGCACTTCCTTGCGTGCGAAGATATAGCTGGTGGGTCCGAGCTGTCAGCGGCGGTAACATTTTTTTCGTGAAATACAGAGGCCCTTTTGGTGGGTCCCTGATGTTAGGTGGAGGAATCATTATTTTGCGCGTAATAAGGAGGCATTTCCTTGCGTGCGGCCGTGGTCCCAGCTGTCGGCCTCTCCATGTACAGTCCATTTCAGATGCATGTCGGTCGTTGACCACGTTGACCAGGCCGCACCGAGAGCACCAGGGCGGTGGACGACGGCGAGGCCTAGGAAGGGAACGACACGGAGGTAGGGAAGACTCGGCAGTTGTTTCCCACGCGGAGGGGAGTACGACTGTACGAGGGTTTACTGGTTCATCTGCCGTCGCCGGAGAATAACAACAGGTGTGGGTGAGTAGAGGGATGGGCCAGCGATGGGAGTACGGTGGGGCGGTGAGGCCTGCGCGGCAGCAGAGCCGGCCGCGGGGAGGAGGGAGCAGGCAGTCTCGCCGGCGCTTGTTTGAGCGGCTGGAGCAGGAAGAGAAAAGATTGAAGAAGCACGACGGCCGTTGGATGGCCATCCAACAGTCACTGCTTGTGAGTCAACCTTTTTTTTAGGAAAGCCTCAAATCTGTGGAAAACAGCATACACGCCATCTGCCATTATTTCTAATAATTTACAGCCCATTTGCTAATTATTAAGGTTTTTTTGAAGCCCATATTCTTGTTGTTACATTACAGCCCATATTGTGGCCACGGTTAAAAAATTATATGAAATTTTGCATATTTCGGTGCGGTCCGAACTGTTTTTAATCCAGAAATTTCGACTCACATTCAAACTAATTTTAAAAATAAATGTATATCAATATAAAATCCAACAAATTCTCCACGCATAAAAATTAATGTAATTCAAAATCTCGAAATAAAAAAAGATATTTGAAACTAATTGTCGGTATGATATGTTCTAAAAATGTACAACCCATTTCTCATTACTGATGGGCCATTTTCTCGGCCAGCCGAATGAAAGCTCTCGTCGTGTTGATAGATTTGCAGCCCAACGGGCCTGACAAAGCGACTTACTTGGCAAATCACAAAAAACTAGGCTGTGGCCGTGGACCCAGCTGTCAGCCTCTCCACGTACAGTACTCTTTCGATGGAAGTCGTTCATTGACCACATTGACCACGCCGCACGGAGAGCACCACGGCGGTGGACAACGGCGAGGCCTAGGAAGGGGACGACGCGGAGCTGGGGAAGACGCGGCAGTGGAAGCCCGCGCGGAGAGGAGTACGAGGGTTCACTGGTTCGGCTGTGGTGTGAGGCTGCCGTTGCCGCAAGGCCTGGCCAGCGGTGGGAATAGTAGGGGGCAGTGAGTCCTCCGCGGCAGCACAGCCGGCCACGGGAGGCAGGAGCATGCGGCACGACCGGCGCTGCTTTGGGCGGCTGGAGTAAGAAGACCAGAGGTTGAAGAAGAACTACGGCCGTTGGATGGACATCGTACGGTCACTGGAGCTAGAATCGTTCATATTGACTAAATTGACAAAGCCCTTCATCCCCGTCAACTTATTAGGCCCACAAGTCAGCCTCCCACCAAGGTGGGTCCCAGCTAGCCGGGGGAGTATTCATTTTTGTGTGCGTAATAAGGAGGCACTTCCGGTGGGTCCGAGCTGACAGCAGGGGGAACGTTTTTTTCATGAAATACGGTGGCCCGTCAGGTGGGTCCCAGCAGTCAGGGGGCAAAGGTTTTTTTCACAAAATACGGTGGCCCGTCCAATGGGTCCCTACTGTCAGTTGGAGGAATCATTATTTTCCGCATAATAAGGAGGCACTTACTTGCTGCGGCCGTGGACCCAGCTGAGACTCTCCACGTACAGTATACTTCCGATGGGAGTCGTTCCTTGACCACGTTGACCTCGCCGTGTTCCGTTGCATGCATGCGTCCATGGGCGTGGTGCATCCCCACTGTCAGCCTCTCACGTACAGTCATCTTCCGATGACTCTCGGTTGTTGACCACGTTGACCACACCGTGCCGAGCGCACCCAGACTGGAACGACCCAGAGATGGGGAAGACAGGGCAGTGGAGTCGCAGATGGAGAGGAGTGGGAAACTTCACTGGTTCGGGTGTGCGGCAGCACAGCCGCGGTGCCGCCCACGGGAGACAGGAGCAAGAACAGAGGTTGAAGAAGGAGCACGGCTGTTGGATGAACATCCAATGGTCCAGCTGCTAGAATCATTTATTGATTAAGTTGACAAAGCCGTGCGTACACTTCTGCTTAGTAGGCCCACAAGTCAGTCACCAAATCTGATGGGTCCCAGCTGTCAACGGGATGAATATTTTTTCGCAAAACAAGGAGGCACTTCCTTCTATGTGAAGATACAGCCGGTGGGTCCCAGCAGTCAGGTGGAGGAAACATTTTTTTTCCAGCTTAATAAGGAGGAACCTTCCTTGCGTGCGACCATGGACCTCATGGGTCCCAGCCGTCAGGCTCTCCATGACAGTCCTCTTCCGATGACTCTCGTTTGTAGACCACGCCGCACCGAACGCTGCGAGGCGGTGGACGAGGGCGAGGCCTCGGACGGGAATGACTTGGAGATGGGAAAACGCAGCAGTGGAGTCGCAGATTGAGAGGAGGAGAAGGGTTATAACTGGTTCTGTTGCGGCGTGGGGCTGTCGTCTATGGAGAATAACAGGAGGTGTCGAGGGGTGGAGGGATAGCCTGGCCGGCGGTGGGGTAGCGCTTCGCAGCGATGCGTGTTAAGCAGAGCCGCTAGCCGTCGGAGGCCGGACCAGGCGGTCCCGGCGACGCTGGAGGAAGAAGACGAGAGATTGAAGGTGCATGTCGGCCGTTGGATATAAATCCAATGGCTGTGGATGACACAATCATTTGTTGACCAAGTTGACAACGCCCTGCGTAGGCTTCGACCTATTGGCCCACATGTCAGCCTGCAAAAATGTGGCATATATTTAACCCATGTTTTCTAGAATGTACAGTCCAGTTGCTGGGCTGGGTGAACAAATAATTTCGCGTCAATCAGCCCATTTATATTCTCTAAGAAATCCCAGCCCATTTGCACTTCCTTGAAATACACGTATTAAGTGGGCTCGTTATATATATAATGTTATGTTAGAAGGAGCAATTAATATCAAAGAATAAACCTAAGTGGCACATTATATATATAATTAAGAAATTAGCGAGTTATTGCTCAAAATAAAAATGAGCGCGTTATTATTAAATTGGTCCTTACAATCTTCGCAAGCTTTTGTACGCAATCACCAGGATTTTCCTTGCCCGTGAGTCAAAAACAACCAGGATTTTCCTTGCCAACTTCCGTTAAGCATTTACTTTTATAAGTTAATAACACGTGGGATGTTTTTATAATGTATATATAAGTCTCTATAAAATATACGATAATAGTAATAATATAAATATATATAATGTGGTTAGAAGGGAAAGCATAAATTGGACACAGCATTACTTTTGTAAGAGACCTGCGTTTTATACCCCACAGTAGGCATACTAACAAGTTCACACACAAATACAACAGAAAAGGTAAACATTCATATCAAACTCAGGTTCACAGGACACGTTCATATTCATAGCCAACATTCACTATCAACAACTCAAAAGATTCATATATACACAAGCTCAGCATATATATATGCATCCAAATGATTGATAGATCACACGACAATATTCATACATATTCACAAAAAGATTCAGATATACACATGTTTAGTATGTTTATGCATCCAAATGATTGAGATCACAGCCAATATGATCCATGGGCGAACTTTAATTACCTAGGGTACAGACTGGTAAATGGTGTTCAATCGGAGGTACTTCTTGCTAAAATTAGTTCTTGTACGAGTAAACTTTCGAGTACATAAGAGGCAGCACAGACAATCTGAACTTTGCTTGTAGGTTTATCCTCTAATAGTGGCCTCGTGCCGAGGGAGGTTTGAGCAACTTGGCCACTACTTTCATCTAACTAGTTTACTGGCTCATCTTGGTCCTGTATCTCGCCAAAATTCTACATTGCAGACGAGAAAGGAGGCGGTTGAGAAAATGAACCACCCAAATTTTTTGTGCAGTTCAACTGAAATGGAGCATCCTTGGCGTGTAGACTGATTAAGTGCCAGATGAATATACACGTCAACCAACTTGTCTGGAATCTTTAGACTCCATGCCATATAGTTCGCTACCATATGTGCCGATAACCAAAAGGCACAAGTTGGGACCAAAGACTGGACTGCGTTTTTCTGGGCTGTGCACCAAGCAATATTTTTGGCGTTCACTCTCCTAATACTTGGAGTTTGACAATTGGTTGGCGCCGGTTGATACTCGAATGAATATAGGCACTTCTTGTCAACATCGATGCTTGTCTGAGTGAACTTTGGAGTACATAGCAGCAGCATAAGTACCTGTCCACCTGATCATTTTGTGCAGTTCTACTGAAATCAACCGATGTAATGATTTGCCTGCGAGTTCAGGCTCCAAATTACTCCTTTATGAAATCAGAAAACAGTAGCATAATACCAAATTACCAATACATATGATAGGCACAATAATCAGGATAAAGACCAGTACCACCCTGTGTGAGGTAGCATACCAATTACTATTTCCTTTGACTAGAAGCCGAGATAAGCCAAGCGACTGACAGCAAAGGAAGAAAGCAAGCGGAGATTAGCGACTGACAGGAAAGAACGGAAGCTGTCGAGGCAATGAAGCACCCAAAGTTTTTGTGCAGTTCCACCAAAATCGAGCATCCCTGTTGGCACATATATTGAGAGAGTGCAATTACTGTAATAGTGGGACTAGTTGATGAAACATACACTAACAAATAGAAGAACCCTCATTATCTTAATGGGTAAAGTTCGCAACATAGTAGTCTTGCTTAAAGAGAGGTATTAGTTTATTTAATTAGTGCCAATTAGCTCAACTCAACACTCAAAGCATTGCCATTTATCATAGGTTGAAAAACTTTAACGTGCAAAGATAAAGGAGTTTCTCATGACAGTAGCACGATACAAATAGAGATGACAGCAAACTAATATGGATGAAGGCCTTAGGCCCGTACCAACCTGAGAAAAAAAGCTTATTCATGTAGTCCCATAAGAGATGATAAAGCACTCACTGGAATCACACAATAGTATATATTTTTGTGCACTTCAAATGTATGGTTCAAATCACTCTTGTTTACCAGTGCTTAGATTATATTGAAAGATTATCAAGAACTTCCAACAGAGTTAAAGCACTGGCTAGGATACAGTTCATTGCATTGTCTTGTGTAGTTCCACTAAAATGTATGATTGGCACAACATGATCCCTGTTTGCACAAGTAGGAACAAGGTGAAACCTTCATTAGCTTAGTGAGAAAGGATAGGAAGACATTAGCATATTACTCAAACAGTAGCATCAAATTCATGGTGGACAATACGCAAAACATTGCCTCATTGAACCAATGGCAATAAATTGACATGCAAAACAATAGCACTATTATGTCATGACACTAATAATATTCCCTCCCTACTCCACCACATGATTCACCTCCATAGACAAACATACACACGTACATGATTCAGCATAGGGTCCTACTAAAGATTTGTTTAACTCCAACAGGAAAATTAGGCAGTAATAAATTAGTGGTACTTAAGTACTCCTAATTAATTAAGTGAGACAGCAGAAGTGGAAGGGCTCCCTGGAGGATCGTCTCACATGTAAGGTAGTCATTGCCGGAGCCCTTGAATGGCCTCGACTGAGGCCTCTGGCTTCAGCAAGATCGCCTTGGCACTGTTTCTTCTTCTTCTTCTTCCTCTTCATGCTCTGTTTCTCTTTCTCCTCACCAGTTGGTGAAACCAAGTACATGATTGGCCTTCTAATTCAGAATTGGTTTTGTCAGTGAGGGAGTACAAGTGTACTAGTAAAAAACATCATTATTTTCTCATGGCAGTCAGAAAATAGAGATGAACACATGCATTAAATATCATTCTTACCTAGAGGAAGGTTATGGCGCCAATATGGATGATGAGGATTGGAACACAGATCTCCCTTTGTGCAGTTCCACCAAAATGAACCAACTGTTCCATTCTGACATTCTAGTTAAACAGCACAAAAGTCACTTCTTTTAAGAAGAGTTTTGTGCAGTGCACCAAAAGGTCACAACAGCAACCAGGTGAATTGGATATCCCTGTTTGCACAAAAAGGCACAGAGGAAACCGTCAGAGTCTCAAACAATTATAGGCAAAAACATTTGGCTAAACTTGTCATGGCTTATAACAGTGGCATGGCTTCATTTTTACCAGGGACATTAGATTAAGAACAGCTAAGGCTGCGTTCGGTTCACAGGTTTGGTGCAGGATTTTCATAGGAACACAATTCCTACGGTATTCTTTCCCTTCCAACTGTTTGGAACACGGGAAAGGTGAATAGTGTTTCATAGGAAAGCTGGTCTGGTAGTACTGATTCCATAGGATTAGAAACATCCACGCGCTGCTCATTGTTTAGGCGGAAGCCCGAGGCAGGCGCTCGCTGCCATGCGTTAGACAGGTTGCTGCGCTGTGTTGCCGGAATAAAAAAATCAACCTATGTGTGGTGCGTGAGGTGAGGACAAAAGTAGTCACTCTGCAGCTAAATAAACAAATAGCATCTCATACTGCCAAGCATGCTACTCTAAAAAAACAAATCTGTACATTTCGTAGTCCATCCGAACACATTCTCTTGAGAGTTTTCTCCGGTTCGCTGTTCCATAGTTTATACCTACATTCCTTTCCTATTCCTCTATTTTCATCAAGACCTATGTTTTCTGCCCCTTTATTCCGAATGGAGCCTAAATATTTGGTATAAGGGCATGGGACAGTGGGTGCACCAGCAGTCCAGCACCATGTACGTAAACAGGGGCATAAAGTGGTGATTCATAGTTTGTTGCCCCGAGAAACAAACATCCAAGAAACATATCTGGGTTGGTCCCATTTTTGTTCACTCTAGCCACCTACTCCTATGTGTGGATAACAAATCTAGTCCTGGTCATACCACTGTGTACAGCGTTACCCCTATATTTCCCTTTTCGACCAAGAGACCGGTTGGATGACCAGTCTGTACTACTTTCACCCCCTTTCCTTCCTGTTTGTACCAAGTCTGATGTACATACTAAATTCCCCAACCCCCACTTTATTTATTGTTTGAACCAAGTACTCCCTCCGTCCGGAATTACTTGTCATCAAAATGGATGTGTCTAGAACTAAAATACTTCTAGATACATCCATTTCAATGACAAGTATTTTCGGACGGAGGGAGTACAAGATTCGACTCCATGAAGTAGCTTTACCTCTAACAATAGAAAAAAATATGTGACGTTGGACCATCCGATCGAGATGGGCTGAGAGGTAGAAAATTATGCACATGCAGCGACGTAGCGAGCTGGGGAAGAAGAGCTAAGGCGGTTTCGAACGAAGATATACCTGAAGGTCGTCGGGATGTGGATAGGTGGGCGGCGGGAGGCCGGATCCGCCCACAGGCAACGATGAAGGGATCGGAGGACCTCCCGCGCTGGCGCTCGGCCAGAGATAACGGTGCGGTCGGTAGTGGGTCTCCTCCCTCGCTGTCAATGACGGCCTAAACGCTGCCCCTCCTACCCTTCACCGGCGGAGGGGGATACATCCGTATCTGTAACCAGCGGTGAGGATAGAAAGCCAGTGTTTTTTGAAGGGAGAAAGACAGTGTTACTACCCCTATCTTGTTTAGATCTGGAGAGGATGTGAGTGTGTGAATAGAGCAACCCTAGCAAGCAAGCGCGGAGGCTCCGGCCTATATATACGTAGTGGGGTAGTTTTCCTTTTTCACTCCATCAAAACAATCGTTTAAAATTGTGTACTACTACATGCCAGGTCGTGGTTTTTTTAGTTGTTGATTGTTTTTTGAGATAGCTACCTGCTTGTTCCAAGTGGTGTTACGGTGTGCCAGGTCGCACTTTGTATCGTTCAAGTCTGGTACTACAAGTCCCTCCATTAAATGAACAACCACCCCCTCGTAAAAATTGTGAACATGCCCACGGCTAAAATTAGTGGAAACGTGGGTTGCCCCAACATGCATTATTATTTATATTTTCTACTCCCTCCGTTCCTAAATATAAGTCTTTTTTATTAGCCACACCTAAGACAATAATTTTTTTATTAGCAGTGAACCCCACATGTCATAGACACAAAAATTGTGGCAAGATTCCCTTAGGCAAGCCAAAGTGTGTCTAACAATTTGAGCAACTCAGGTTAGGCAAGTGTGGCAAGTGTGGGAAAAATAATGTGGCAACATAAGACAAACATAATCACAATCCAAACAGCCCCGTAATTTTTTGTGACATGCATGAAAATTTGGTTAGTTAAATTTATAGTCAAAATTTGGCAAGGTGCATCAAATCAACACATGGAAGTATCAAAAGGAAAGTCACGGCATGCATGCATGCGTTGTACTCCCTCCATTTCCAAATATAAGTCTTTTAGAGATTGCAACAAGTGACTACATACGAAGCAGAATATGTCTACTCCTACATACGAAGTAGCCCATTTGAAATGTGTAAAAAGACTTATATCGACTACAGTGCTTTGATGTGTCGCGTCAGCTCGTACAAGACCGATAAATTTGATTACTACAACGCTCTCTCCCTCACTGACTGAGCTCCGGTGCCTTAACTGCACCTGCCTTTGGCTGCATGACAGGAGAGCCAACCACCTGCTGGGCCCACCTGTCATAGACGCAAAGGCAGGAGCAGTAAGTAGAAGCTTTCACTACACGCTATCCCTCCCGCACGAGGTGGACGGACATGCAGCAGTGGATTCGATACTGTAGAAGTAGGAGTAACATCATTGTTCATCTTCTCGAAGAGGCAAAGAGCCAAGCGCAACCCGAACGTGGCAGTTGCGAACGCTCGCGTGGTGCAGTTCCTTGGAGTACTAGCCAGGCTCTTGCATGAGACAAAATTGCTATTGTTTAACAAAGTAAAAAAGCAAAGCAATAATAAAGTGATGGAAGATTGATATGAT
Organism: Triticum urartu; assembly: GCF_003073215.2. Lineage (NCBI taxonomy): Eukaryota > Viridiplantae > Streptophyta > Magnoliopsida > Poales > Poaceae > Triticum > Triticum urartu. The sequence goes on along the minus strand of NC_053022.1, from coordinate 424,207,473 downwards.
GAGAATAGACCCGGGGGCCATAGGTTTCACTAGTGGCTTCTCTCAAGAGCATAAGTATTTCTACGGTGGGTGAACAAATTACTGTTGAGCAATTGACAGAATTGAGCATAGTTATGAGAATATCTAGATATGATCATGTATATAGGCATCACGTCCGAGACAAGTAGACCGACTCCTGCCTGCATCTACTACTATTACTCCACTCATCGACCGCTATCCAGCATGCATCTAGAGTATTAAGTTAATGAAAACAGAGTAACACCTTAAGCAAGATGACATGATGTAGAGGAATAAATTCATGCAATATGATAAATACCCCATCTTGTTATCCTCGATGGCAACAATACTATACGTGCCTTGCTGCCCCTTCTGTCACTGGGTAAGGACACCACAAGATTGAACCCAAAGCTAAGCACTTCTCCCATTGCAAGAAAAACCAATCTAGTAGGCCAAACCAAACTGATAATTCGAAGAGACTTGCAAAGATAACCAATAATACATAAAAGAATTCAAAGAAGATTCTAATATTGTTCATAGATAATCTTGATCATAAACCCACAGTTCATCGGTCTCAACAAACACACCGCAAAAAGAAGATTACATCGAATAGATCTCCACGAGAGAGGGGGAGAACATTGTATTGAGATCCAAAAAGAGAGAAGAAGCCATCTAGCTACTAACTATGGACCCAAAGGTCTGAGGTAAACTACTCACACTTCATCGGAGGGGCTATGGTGATGATGTAGAAGCCCTCCGTGATCGATTCCCCTTCCGTCGGAGCTCCGGAACAGGCCCCAAGATGGGATCTCGTGGGTACATAAGGTTGCGGCGGTGGAATTAGGTTTTTGGCTCCGTATCTGATCGTTTGGGGGTACGTATGTATATATAGGAGGAAGGAGTACGTCGGTGGAGCTTCGAGGGGCCCACGAGGGAGGGGGCGCGCCCTAGGGGGGGCGCCCTCCACCCTCGTGACCGCCTCGTGGCTTTCTTGACGGAGGGTCCAAGTCTCCTGGATCATATATGATGAGAAAATCACGTTCCCGAAGGTTTCATTCCGTTTGGACTCCGTTTGATATGCCGTTTCTTCGAAACACTGAAATAGGCAAAAACAACAATTCTGGGCTGGGCCTCCGGTTAATAGGTTAGTCCCAAAAGTAATATAAAAGTGGAAAATAAAGCCCAATATGGTCAAAAACTGTAGATAATATAGCATGGAGCAATCCAAAATTATAGATACGTTGGAGACGTATCAGGCATCCCCAAGCTTAATTCCTGCTCGCCTCGAGTAGGTAAATGATAAAAAGAGAATTTTTGATGCGGAGTGCTACTTGGCATAATTTCAATGTAAATCTTCTTAATTGTTGTATGAATATTCAGATCCGAAAGATTCAAGACAAAAGTTCATATTGACATAAAAATAATAATACTTCAAGCATACTAACAAAGCAATTATGTCTTCTCAAAGTAACATGGCCAAAGAAAGTTTATCCCTACAAAATCATATAGTTTAGTCATGCTCCATTTTCGTCACACAAGAATGCTCTCATCATGCACAACCCCGATGACAAGCCAAGCAATTGTTTCATACTTTAATAATCTCAAACTCATAAACCTTCACACAATACATGAGCGTGAGTGATGGATATAGCACTATCAGTGGAATAGAATATGATGATGGGGGTTATGTGGAGAAGACAAAAAAGGAGGAGATCTCACATCAACGAGGCTAATCAATGGGCTATGGAGATGCCCATCAATTGATGTTAATGCAAGGAGTAGGGATTGCCATGCAACGAATGCACTAGAGCTATAAATGTATGAAAGCTCATAAAAAAGAAACTAAGTGGGTGTGCATCCAACTTGCTTCCTCACGAAGACCTAGGGCATTTGAGGAAGCCCATTGTTGGAATATACAAGCCAAGTTCTATAATGAAAAATTCCACTAGTATATGAAAGTGACAAAACAAGAGACTCTCTATTATGATAATTATGGTGCTACTTTCAAGCACAAGTGTGGCAAAGGATAGTAACATTGTCCCTTCTCTCTCTTTTCTCTCATTTTTTGGGCCTTCTTTTTTTATGGCCTTTCTCTTTTTTTATTCCTCACTTGGGACAATTCTCTAGAGAATGATGAGCATCACACTTCTATTTATTTACAACTCAATGATTACAACTCGATACTAGAACAAAGTATGACTCTATATGAATGCCTCCGGCCGTGTACATATGCAATGAATCAAGAGTGACATGTATGAAAGAATTATGAACGGTGGCTTTGCCACAAATACTATGTCAACTACATGATCATGCTAAGAAATATGACAATGATGAATGTGTCATGAAGACCGGTATGGTGGAAAGTTGCATGGCAATATATCTCGGAATGGCTATGGAAATGCCATAATAGGTAGGTATGGTGGCTGTTTTGAGGAAGATATAAGGAGGTTTATGTGTGAAAGAGAGTATCATATCACGGGGTTTGGATGCACCGGCGAAGTTTGCACCAACCACTACAAAATAAATACACTTCCGTGATGATACGTGTTTGTCACAGTAGGTCACTTTTTTTGTCATGCATGTACATCCATCACAAATTTATGACAGAATCAAGATAGTCATACCTGTGCTGTCGTAGAAGTGTTCCATGACATTACCAAAATTATCATCACGGAAGTGTCCACTTCCATGACGATAAATCGCGCATCACCGAAGTGCTTTCGTCAAGGGTGACCGACACGTGGCATCCACCGTCATGGAACACCGTTAAGCTATCGGGTCGGGTTTTGGATCTGATAACCCGTTAATAGCCCGACCAATGGGAAATTTCCACGTGTAAAATTCTTATTGGCCGTACGAAACGCGTGTCAGCTCGTCAGTGGGTCAGATAGGCGCCTATGATACGTCGACATGTGGCACGACCCAACAGAGGCCCATTCCTGTGAAAAGGCCGGCCCGTTTGACTTGGTCAAAAGCTGGCCGACCGGCCCATGGAAAGCCTGTTAACGGCTTGTTCGCATATAGCCCATTTACAGCCCGCTAACCCAAGGCCCATTACGCCCTATTCGAATTAGGCCCAGTAGCGTCATCTGGGCCATCCAATATGATTCCAGCCCGTTTTCACTTCTGGCCCATGTATGGCCCATGACGTCTTTCGGCCCATAGGAGGCCCTATGTAACTCTTGGCCTATTAACAGCCCGTGGTGAAACTGGCCCATAATGAACAGTGTATCACTTTACACCCATTAATGGCCCTGGTGAAACTAGCTCGTAATAAACAGTGTATCACTTTATACCCATTAACGGCCCATTATTCCGTTGGGCCGTTTCCAGCCCATGTTATCATTCGGCCTTCTCAGAGCCCATTTATTCTTGGGCTCATTTCCAGCATTCGCTTACTTACGGCCCCTTACTGTCATTTTCTGCTTGTGGGCCAAATTCAGCCTGTGGTTACAGTAGGCCCATTTGTGGTCCGTTAATACGTTGGGCCGTTTTCATAGCGTCATCAAATACGACCTATTAACGATGGCCCGTTACGGTCGGCCCATGAACGGATGATTCCAACTCTAGCCCGTTTACGGCCATAATGCGGCCTGTTATTGCCCCATGTTTGGCGAATCGATCATACAGCCCGTATAAGGCCCATTGATGATACGGCCCATAGAAGGACAATTGTTTCTACGGCCCGTAGAAGGCCTACTGTTTCTACGGCCCATAGAAAACCCACTGTTTCTTCGGCCCGTAGGAGGCCCAGTGTCACTACAGTAAATATTAGCCCATGGTTATTGTGGCCTAGTTTTAAAAAATAGGTTATTGCAGCCACTAGTTAACCACGGAAAAATATCTGCAATGACTAGAAGCAAACAAATAAACAAGACAGCAAGGAAATAAATAAGCAAGCAACTAACGCTAGGCTATCACGACTATTACACATATTACATCCACTGGGCATCAAAGTTCACCACCAGTGCAAATATAGGGAACAAAGCAGCATATCATATACACTGGCCGTCAAAATTGGCCACCAGTGCAAATAAACGCGGTAGCAAAACAAGAGCATAACTGAAACAACTTTAGAAGAGCTCAAGAAACATTATCCTGGGTATCCACCATTCTGGCAATAAGCTTAGCAAGCTGATTAGCTTTGTCCTGTTTGGCAATAAAATCCTCCAACGCTTGCTGTTGCACCAGAAAGTATGCATCTGAATGCTCCAGGGACTTCCGCACTCCTTCCGCTTCTTGTCGTAGCACAGCTGATCGATGTCTTTCAGCTTCTAGTTGAGACTCAAGAAACCGAACTGATTCAGACAGTGAGTTTGAATAGCTTGTGCAAGCGGTAGTGGCCAGTAACTCCAACACTAAACCAAGACAGGATGTGTCACTATCCTGAACCTTATCTGCATTACTTCCTTTACCGTTGCTTAATAAGGCACTCTTCCCCAATATTCTGTCAGCATTCTAAAAGAAGAAACAAGCAGACACATAACAAGTTTAGCATGTACTTGTATATGAAACTCATTTCGGGAACTAGTTCATTAGTAAGGTGGACAGGATTAAACTACCAAGTCTTTTATTGCCAAGTACTAGTACATAATAAAAGCATCAAACAAACATATATCTATGTCCTATGGCAGCAATGGAATCTTAAATTAGAACAGTTGTTCTTCAGGTTTAGGCACTTGTTCTACATGAACAGAGTACAGTAAGATGCAAGAATATAATACTTAAAAATAGAAAATGAGCTCATAGACCTTACCACATTCTTGGTTCGGGACCAATACAGAACAAGGCATTCCCAGTCATCGTCCAGTAAATGTGTCTCAGGAGAATGTAAGGGAATTTGATGAGTTTCTTTGCCGGTGAAGTACGTTTTCTTCAGGTAATTTCGATACTGCCACCAAGCATTCTTGAAGATAGAAGAGGTATTAGCACAGGTTACCTCATCCTGAGTTTCCAAATCGGTCCTTCTCTATTGAGAAAAAGGGAAAATTTGCTGTCTTATAACCATCATGGAGGTAGGATGTATCGGACGAAGCAAAGTAATTGCCATGAATAACATTACTTACACATAACTCCTGGACAAACACCAGCAACTGGCATTTTCCTTCATCTTCAGTATAATATTTCCAAGATGGGAAGATACGCACATACGATTTAACAACATCAAATGCGATAGATGTGTCGGTGTACAAAAAGGGGGGTACACTTTTTGTACCCCTATGACTGTGCACGGGAAGTCTGAGCCACGGGCGCCGCTACACCGAGCACGGCAAGGGAGGTAAACCAAGGTAAGGCCGAAGCTGAAGAAGAGCAAAACGACACCAAGACCAAGACCACAAAGAGCAAAGGGAACAAAGCAGACCCTCCCCGGAAAGATCCTTGCCGGGGGACAGCTTTAGCTAGCCCAACAAGATCCTTGTCGTGGCAGCTCGCCCCACACCTACGGAGCGAGGTCGCCCTTGAGTCCACTGCCCCCATGGGGCAAGGATTCGGGGGACTTCCCCGTGGTCGCATGCAGATCTTTGTGAAGACATTCAAGAATAGATGCCCACTTAAAAAGGTAATGACCCTTGGCGGGATCCCGGCCAAGAAGGACCACAAGGCCCCCGGCAAGAGCCTTGCCGGGGATGACAGCGAGCGCCATGGCAAAACCCTTGCCGAGGCCCCGGCAAGGCCCTTGCCGAGGACACCCATGGGGCCACCATCAGGCCCGCACCAGTCACGCCCCCACCGCCATTGACATGCAGCTACCGACCCGACCAATTGGACAGGCACCTACGTGGCGGCATGCAGATCTTCGTGGAGACCCACCACTGCGCCACCTTAGCTGCTTGCCTGCCTACATGGCACCACAAGCACCGCTGGCCAGGGCGCGTGTCAACGCAAGAGGGAGCGGCGATGGACGGGACGGGGTTCTCCCCCATCCCCGATAAAGCAAGGACACCTAAGCAAGGCGCATTAAAGGCGCCTTGTCATGTAATGCGAGGGATAAACACGCGTTACTGTACCCTTTCCACCTCCTGTGTGCCACTGTGGCGACCCCTTTCCTATAAAAGGAGGTCCGAGGCGACCAGGAGGAGGATTGGGCTTTTTGGAGCTCTTGACGCCCCATAGCTAGCTCAAGAACACTGATATACAATCCACCAAAGCAGGAGTAGGGTTTTACGCATCCTCGCGGCCCAAACCTGGATAAAGGAACCGTGTGCTATCTGTTTGATCCGCTCTTCTCACGACCCCCGCGCCCCGCAACCGTAGTAGGGATTCTTGTGATCCCATAGGTGTTGTTTCACACCAACATCTTTGGCGCGCTAGGTAGGGGGGCAGCGCAGTTGTGAGAATCTGTTTGAGCAGTTAGTTCGACGCCCCTTCATCGTCATGGCACCCAAGAAGAAGACGACGGTGGCGGTTGGCCCGTCGGAGGCCAGACATCCCGCCCCGACGTGGGTGAGCAGCGGACCGGTCGCGGAAAGGACCCGGGGCGCCGTTCGCGAACACCAACACTGTCCCAGCAGCCGGAGTTTGGGAGGCGGCGATGTTCGTGCGCCTGGCAACGGGCTGCACGCCGCCATATCCAAAGACGGACCTAGGCCCTCCGCGGGTGGCGCGGGGCCTTCCAGGATCGCTGCCACCCCGCCCGGAGGTGACGCGAGTGCTTCCCAGACTCCCACGCCGGCGCCGATGGCGCGCTCCTCTCAAGCGGGGCGCGACGAACGGCGTAATCACACCGAAGACCCCGGGCGTTGCCGCGGGAAGAGCCCCGAGCGCCCCTCCCGGGATGTAGAAGACCTGCCCACTCGCCGAGGCGCTGGAGAAGATGGCATGCGACCGCGGGGTCATGACAGAGCTCCTTCTGATATGGTCAGAAGTCGAAGCGCGTCGCGATCCGTGCAGGTTTCGCTGCCACCAACGCCAGCAGAAGCCCTGGCGCGCGCGTAGTTGCTCCTCGATTTCCCTCCCACTACGGGGAAACTCGACGAATGGAGAGCCACCATCCGAAGCCTTGTTGCGGTGGACAACAAAGACGAACCGAGCCCGATGGGGCCCCCAGGTCGACGCTCCGACGGAGTCCCACGCACCAGTGGCAGGAGAGCTGGCGGCACCGCGACCACGGTGTACTCGCCCCCTCCTCGCCCGGCGCCGCGGACGCCAGCCCATCGCGACGTCACGGGCGATGAAATCTCCATAGCGTCGTCCGACCCACGGACCCGCTGTGACCAGCGCCAAGTCCTTTGGGAACGAGAACATGAAGACGCTCGAACCACTATCGAGCGCCGGCGCGGAGCGCGCCACCAATCAGACAGGCGAGTGGGGCCTGCTGTGAACCACCCGGCACCGGAGAGCCCTGGAGGCCTACCTTACGAGGTAGGCTGTCCGGCTTTTACCCGTGAGCTGCGGTAGTTCCAGTGGCCCACTCACCGCACTTTCAAACCTGACGTGGGCGAAAAGTACAGCGGCAAGACTCACCCGTCCGAGTTCCTCAGCGTTTATACCATCGCGATGCAAGCTGCCGGAGCCCGCGATGATAAGGTGCTTGCGAATTACTTTCCGTTGGCTCTTAAACCCAACGCCATGTCATGGTTGATGCACTTGCCGGTAGACTCCATTTCCTCCTGGTCGGATTTGTGCCATGAGTTTGTGGGCGCCTTTACTGGAGGCCACCAAGCCCATGGCCAGGCGAGCGACCTGCACGTCATTCCCCGGAAGGGAGGCGAGAGTCTCCGCAAGTATATACGGAGGTTCAGCCGGATACAGTACAATATCCCTGATGTTCACCCCGTCGCCATCATCAGCGCGTTCCATCAGAACGTGCGTAATCGCAAGATGCGCGAAGAGCCGGCGATGAACAAGGTGAAAGATGTAGCAGAACTCTATGTTCTCGCTGACAGATGTGCCCGGGCTAAAGAGGGAAGGAAGTACCCCGGCAAGGATGCCGGCGTGGAAACCGACTCCTCAGATGAGGATGCTGCCGCCCGGCGAAGAAAGGCCGGCGCCGCAACAGGAAGCGCAAAGGAAAAGCCATGCTTGCCGTCGAGGGGTCTGATGACACCGGCTCCACCAAGAAAACCAAGGCAGATGACCCCGGCAAGGAAATTGCTGGACGTGTCACCTGCCGGGCCTTGGCGGCTGCCGAGAAGCCAGGCAACTCCGACAAGCGGTACTGCAAGATCCATCGCACCAAAGGACATGCTCTCCAAGACTGCCGATAGGTTGAGCTCCTCGCTGAGAAGCAGAGGGCTGAATATGAGAGGTGGGACAAGGAGAAGGGCCAAGACGGTGCTGAGGGATCTGGCAAGAAGCATGACGGCCAGGCGGGCCGTCGCGGCAAGGATAAACAATAGAAGAGGCCTGCCCGGGGCCATGACAAAAAGCCAGAAGACGACGATCACGAAGAGGACGACGAGTCCAGCAACCAAGGGTTTAATAAAGCTACAAAGGCCATGTGCGTCGACGGCGGTGCCTCGCTGCATACCTCCCATCGCTGGCTTAAACAGTGGGCGCTAGAGATTACAGCAGCAGAGCCGTCGTTTGATGCCCAAAGGCCGCTGAAGTGGTCTAGCACACCTATCATTTTTGACGCTGACGAACACCCTGATCGTACTACTGCGGTCGGGTGCTTGCCGTTGTTGGTTTCACCAACGATACGCAACCTCAAGGTGATAAAGATGCTAGTCGATGGCGGGGCCAGTCTGAACCTGATCTCGCCTGCCGTGATCGAGAAGCTGCAGATTCCTGATGGAGACCTCGAAGAGATGGGCACGTTGCAAGGGGTCAACCCGGGAAGAAGCCAACCCAAGGGAAAGGTCACGCTGCCCGTGACTTTTGGAAGCGACCTGAACTACAGGACGGAGAGGATCGTGTTTGATGTTGCCAAGATCCCCTTGCCCTACAATGGGATCCTTGGCCGCCCAGCGCTGGCCAAGTTCATGGCGGCGTCATACTATGCCTACAACACCCTGAAGATGCCAGGACCTGTGACGATCATCAACATCCCCTCCGATAAGAAAGATCGCTGATTTGCGCTGACCAACTATACCAGCAAGCAGTCGCAGCAGCTGCCGCCACTAGGGCACTTGCTCCTACCGCTGGGGCCCCGGGAGGGAAGAAGAAGAAGGCCAGTGAGACCTCGGACACCCACTCCGGCAAGCACACCTCTTCGGAGTGTAGCGCTGCCATCGAGGACGTGCCAGAGAGCTCCACCGGCGGAAACAAGAAGTCCAGGGACACACCGCTGGGAACCAAGAAGGTTTCCGTCAATGAGGACGGCACGGGAGGAGCTTTTACCATAAGCTCCGCCATTGACGACAAATAGGAAGACGCGCTCATCACCTTCCTGCGGGCGAATGTCGATGTGTTTGCATGGCAAGCTTCCGACATCCCTGGCGTTCCCAGGGAGGTGATTGAGCACCACCTTGTTGTCTGTCCTCATGCGCGGCCCGTTAAGCAGAAGGTCAGGAAGCAAGCTTTGGAACGACAAGAGTTCATCACGAAAGAAATCCGGAAACTGGAGGCAGCGGGTTTGGTAAGAGGAGTGCTCCATCCAACGTGGTTGGCCAATCCAGTCGTGGTGCGCAAGGCAAATGGGAAGTGGAGGCTGTGTATTGATTACACAGATATCAATAAGGCTTGTCCTAAAGACCCCTTCCTGTTGCCTCGCATCGTCCAGATTGTTGACTCCACAGCTGGGTGTGATCTATTGTCATTCCTCGATGCCTACTCCGGCTACCACTAGATCTTCATGACAAGAGAAGACGAAGAGAAAACAGCATTCATCACCCCATGTGGTACGTATTGTTTCATGCGGATGCCTTTCGGGTTGAAGAGTGCTGGTTCGACATTTGCGAGGGCGGTCCAGATTGGTTTTGAACCCCAGCTCCATAGAAATATGGAAGCTTATATGGACGACATAGTGGTCAAAACCAAGGACAGGGCAACCCTCATACCATATTTGCAAGAGACGTTTGCAAACCTGCGCAAGATCAATCTCAAGCTGAACCCTGAGAAGTGCGTCTTCGGCATGCTGTCCGGCAAGCTTCTCGGGTTCTTTGTGTCACAGTGTGGGATAGAGGCCAATTCGGACAAGATCAGAGCTATAGAGCAGATTGAAGCACCCAAGCGAATCAAGGATGTGCGTAGGCTTGCTGGTTGCATCGCCACCATGGGCAGGTTCATTTCCAAGTCTACCGAGCGCGCCCTTCCCTTTTTCAAGATCCTGAAAAAGGCGGGCCTGATGGAGTGGACGCCAGAAGCCAAGGAAGCATTGCAAGATTTGAAGAAGTACCTCTCCTCTGCGCCAATGATAGTTGCGCCTAGGCCACAGGAGCCGTTGCTACTATACCTGACGGCAACGAACCAGGTGGTCAGCGCCGCACTAGTGGCCCAGAGAGAGGTTGACGACGAGGTAATGACAGCAACAGAGCCCGACACCACCAATACAGAGGCGACACAGCCAGTCGAAGTGCCGCCGAAGAAGAAAATGATGCAGCACCCGGTCTACTTTGTTAGCTCCCTCCTGCAGGGGGCTAGATCAAGGTATTCCGGCGTGTAGAAACTGCTCTTCGGCCTTCTTATGGCCTCGAGGAAGCTGCATCACTACTTCCAGGCACACAAGATCACTGTCGTCACTCGCCTCCCTCTGCAACGGATATAGCACAATCCAGATGCAACGGGGAGGATTGTGGAATGGGCACTGGAGCTGTCCAGCTTTGGCCTCAAGTTTGAAAGTACTTCGACGATCCAGAGCCGGGTCCTGGCGGAGTTCATCGCAGAGTGGACCACAACACCTGACGAAGAAGCCCAATAGACTGCTCTCCCCGGCAAGGAGGCAAGTTGCAATTGGGTCATGTACTTTGATGGAGCTTTCTCCCTACAAGGTGCCGGGGCTGGCGTGCTGCTTGTCGCCACCACCGAAGAGCACCTCAAGTACGTGATCCAAATGCACTTCCCCAGGGAGGTGTCAACAAACAATACGGCAGAGTACGAGGGGCTTCTTGCTGGTCTTAGGATCGCAGCGGACCTTGGAATCAAGAAACTCATCGTCAGGGGCGACTTGCAGCTTGTCGTCAAGCAAGTCAACAAGGACTACCAGAGCCCGCTGATGAAGGCCCACGTCGATGAAGTGAGAAAGTTGGAAGAGCGTTTCGACGGTATACAGGCTGAGTACGTTCCCTGAGCGAAGAATGATGTCGCCGATTACCTATCGAAACGCGCTGCCCTCAAGCTACCTCTGGAACCAGGTACCTTTGTGCTTCAGCTTACTCAGCCATCCGTTGATGCATCAATAGAGCAGAACAAGAGGAGGAAATCAGGGCCCGACAAGTACTTTCCCGTCGAGCTCCCCGGAGCCGCCGGCAAGGATGTTGCCGGGGACACTGAGCCCGCCACGGGACGGATAGCTCCGGTGGAGTGTCAAGCTCTTGCCGTCGAGACAGCCGCTCCTATAGCGGAGGAAATGCCTTTGGTCCTCGCCGTCGAGCCCCAGGCTCCAGCGTGGGCACAGCATACCGTCCGATTCCTCCAAACAGGGGAACTTCCTGAGGAGCAGGAAGAAGCGGAAAAAGTAGCCCATCGCTCTACCATGTATCAGTTCGTCGATGATGTCCTGTACAGGAAGAGGCCGAACGGTGTGAAATTGAAGTGCATCCCTCAAGAGGAAGGACTGGAGCTGTTGGCGGAGATACACGGAGGCATATGCGGATCCCACATTGGGTCAAGGGCCCTTGCCGGCAATACATTCCGGCAAGGTTTCTTCTGGCCCACTGCCCTCCAGGATGCAATGACTTTAGTCACCAGGTGTGATGCGTGTCAGTTCCATTCAAAGAAGCTTCATCAACCAGCTCAAGCCCTTCAAACCATTCCTCTCACCTGGCCCTTCTCGGTCTGGGGGCTCGACATACTGGGCTCTTTCCCCCGCGCTGTCGGGGGCTTTGAGTACTTCTACGTTGCAATCGACAAGTTCACAAAGTGGCCGGAGGTGGAGGCTGTGAGGAAGGTCACAACTCAGTCAGCCGTCAAGTTCTTCAAGGGGCTAGTGTGCCGTTTTGGTGTACCCAACAGGGTCATCACCGACAACGACACACAGTTCACAAGCAGCACCTTCATGCAATGCACTCAAAACCTCGGCAGCAAGGTCTGTTTTGCTTCCGTTACTCATCCACGAAGCAACGGTCAAGCTGACAGGGAAAATGCTGAAGTACTACGGGGCTTAAGGACAAAGACCTTTGACAGACTGTACAAGAGCGGAAGGCGCTAGATTGATGAGTTGCCGACGGTTCTTTGGTCGATCAGAACAATGCCAAATCGAGCCACCAGCCAGACACCCTTTGCCCTAGTATACGGGGCAGAAGCAGTTCTCCCCACTGAACTCATACATGGGTCACATCGAGTGCTCGCTTATGATGAGCTTGAGCAAGAGCAACTACGGCAAGATGACGCAATGCTCCTTGAGGAAGATCGTCTTCGGGCGGCTATGAGAGCAGCACGCTACCAGCAAGCCTTGCGCCGCTACCATAGCCGCAAGGTTCATGCCCGAAGCCTTGAGGAAGGCGACCTTGTCCTTCGGCGCGTTCAATCGGCCAAGAATTCCAACAAGTTGACGCCAAAGTGGGAAGGCCCTTATCGGTTAATACGAGTCACCAAGCCCGGCGCAGTCCGCCTGGAGACCGAAGATGCCGTTCCGGTGAGTAACTCCTGGAACATTGAGCATCTTCGCAAGTTTTACCCGTAAGGCACAGCTTGCCGGGGCCCCCGGCAAGCCACCTTTTGTACGAGCATTGCCGATGATGCATGTAACCCTTTTTACAAAGCTAGGCGCAGACCCTGAGCATAAATAAATGAAGCGTTGGCACCCCAAGTCATAGCATGCATGCTAGGTCGAGTCTCGTCCTTGGTTAGGGTTGATAGTGCTTAGCGGCGGCTAACCCCTAGCTTAGAGGTCGAGTGTGCGTCTCTTTGCCGTCTTTTGTCTTCGTTGATTTGTAGGATTCACAAATACCCTTGTCGGATCACTTGAGGACGAAAAAGAAAAGAGGGACAGATCAGCATCTGAACCCCAGCAAGCCAGTACTGCCGGGGGCTGCAAGAGCAAAGATTCACCCACGGCCAACCAGAGTTGCCGGGGGCTACAGCTTCAGATAAGTTCTTCATCCCTTATCATGCATTCCCTTATGGACTGAGGTATGTGAAACCTCGTTTTTCCTAAAAGCTACCGTGCTCCTCTAACTCTAGGCCCTAGGACTCGTTCCTGGGGCCAGGTTTGATCGTAGTCGCGACAGCAAAAGGATGAAACGAGGAGCCTGAACCCGCCTCAGCCCTGCCTCCACCAAAGGCGTGAGAAAGGTCGAGTGAGGTGGAGGGACGGCAAGGCCTGTTGCCAGGCGAGGAAATGTTTATCTTAGAGATATCAAGGATTTACTCCTTGTCGTGGGTTCTACCCGCAAACAAATAGCCCGACAAACATCCCTTTTTCATTAAAAACATTCCATTCAGGTACAGTCCGTAGGGAATGAAAAACATGAATGATGGGATTACAAGTTTTAAATTCAGCTAAGGCCCGAAGGCTTACAACCTAAAAAGAGATAAGGTGCCCGTAATCCCTTCCTTGTCCCTCTCCTCAGGAGGCAGGGCAAGGAGGTGAAAAAGGGCAAAAGAGGCGCCTAGGCGAGCTACGGGTGGCAGAAGATACCATGAGAACATCCCGGTGGCCGTCCAAAGGCTGGATGGTGATGGCGGCGCCGGAAGCAGAGCTCAAAGACGAGGCGGCAGGACGTCAGCACGCGTCGAAGGCGTCGGTGCCCGCGTACTCCGAGTTGACGGCCTTACCGCCCGCCCTCTTCCTCTTCCGCAGCCTCCCAACGCGAGCCGCCCAAGGAGACGAACCCGAGAAGTTCAAGGGGCCGGCGACACGGATGATGGGGTCGCCGGTGCCGCACGGAGTGGCACCCGACACCTAGTCGGACCCGTCATCCTGCCGCCTACTGCCCTCGTCGTCGCTGCTGCTGTCCTCCTCGTCACTCCCGCCCGAGGAGGAGTCTTCGCTATCAGAAGAACTCTCAACGCAGCACCTTGCGCGTGTCCCGAAGAGCCCGAAGACCTTGACGGAGAGGAGGCCGCCCTCCATCAGCTTGAAATGGAGAGTGAGCCCCTCGGTCAGGCGGTGGATGTGAGCGAACGTCTTCCATCCTCGATGAAGATACATCATGTGAGGGGCTGGGAAATCACCGCGAACCCGCGTGCCGCTGATCCCGCAGCCCCTCATATGCAGCCGCAATGACTCCGGCGGATCCAGCTCCATCTCCCGCGCGAATGGAGTCGGGAGACGAAGGCAACGACGAGGCGGCCGACGTAGCCCGACGAAGAACTCGCAAGGGTCGTCCCCAACGTGGCCCTCCATGGGAGGAGGAACCGCTGGCGGAGGCGAGGCCGGCGCGCCGCCCCGTCCTCCTCTTCCCCAATCGCCTTGGCCTCGCCCACGGCCTCGCCCCCTCCCCCTTCCCCTCGCGGCTGGCTCTTCCACCGCAGGTGCGGGAGAAGGAGGGACGCATTGTCGAGCGGCGACCCTCGCCGCCACCGTTGAAGGACCAGGATTCCCTCTCTCCATGGCAGATGGAAGGGGGAGCAGAAGCTGAAGGAAGGAGGAGATGAAAGAATGCGGGACGCCATCCCCCCCTCCCGCTCTTTATAAAGGAACGGGGTGGGGGCTCGGCCGCCCCGCTCAGCCAATCAAGACGCGGAAGGCGCAGGGAACTGGGACCGACCCGCTGCCTCGGCCCGTGGCGGCCCGGTTTCCTGCCTCCACCACTCGCCACCCCAAGCACATGGGAGCCGCGTGGCAGGCGTGCAGGACTGAGGCGACACGTGAGGAGACCTCTCCCAACCCCGTGATCGTGGGGAGTGGACGCCTTGAAGACCACGCCTCGGCCCCGTTCAGTAAATGGACCACGCCTCCACGCCTCCCTCCGTTTATAGGGAAGGCGCAAACCGCCCCCTTTATTACGATGTGACGCATGCATGCGGAGCTCAGCCCCACGCATGCCACCCACGTCACACACGCCTCCCCACGCCGCGCCACGCGCGCGACGCATGGAAAGCGCAGCGCGCGAAGAAACTTACCGCGGTAAAAACCGCCCCGCCTGCCCGCGCACCGTTTTTGGGCCTAGCCCAACAACGCGTTGTGCTTATGTGTGGCCCAGGCCCGGGGGCTCCTGCCAGTGTACAAAAAGGGGGGTACACTTTTTGCACCCCAATGACTGTGCACGGGCAGCCTGAGCCACGGGCGCCGCTACACCGAGCACGGCAAGGGAGGTAAACCTAGGTAAGGCCGAAGCTAAAGAAGAGCAGAACGACGCCAAGACCAAGACCACAAAGAGCAAAGGGAACAAAGCAGACCATCCCCGGCAAGATCCTTGTCGGGGGACAACTTTAGCTAGCCCGGCAAGATCCTTGCCGTGGCAGCTCACCCCACACCTACGGAGCAAGGTCGCCCTTGAGTCCACTGCCCCCATGGGGCAAGGATTCGAGGGACTTCCCCGTGGTGGCATGCAGATCTTTGTGAAGACATTCAAGACCAGATGCCCACTTAAAAAGGTAATGACCCTTGGCGGGATCCCGGCCAAGAAGGACCACAAGGCCCCCAGGAAGAGCCTTGCCAGGGATGACAGCGAGCGCCACGGCAAGACCCTTGCCGGGGCCCCAACAAGGCCCTTGCCGAGGACACCCATGGGGCCACCATCAGGCCCGCACCAGTCACGCCCTCACCGCCGTTCGCATGCAGCTGCCGACCCGACCAGTTGGGCAGGCACCTGCGTGGCGGCATGCAGATCTTCATGGAGACCCACCACTGCGCCACCTCAGTTGCTTGCCTGCCTCCATGGCACCACAAGCACCGCTGGCCAGGGCGCGTGTCAACGCAAGAGGGAGCGGCGACGGACGGGACGGTGCTCTCCCCCGTCCCCGATAAAGCAAGGACACCTAAGCAAGGCGCATTAAAGGCGCCTTGTCATGTAATGCGAGGGATAAACTCGCGTTACTGTACCCTTTCCACCTCCTGTGTGCCACTGTGGCAACCCCTTTCCTATAAAAGGAGGTCTGAGGCGGCCAGGAGGAGGATTGGGCTTTTTGGAGCTCTTGACGCCCCATAGCTAGCTCAAGAACACTGATATACAATCCACCAAAGCAGGAGTAGGGTTTTACGCATCCTCGCGGCCCAAACCTGGATAAAGGAACCGTGTGCTATCTGTTTGATCCGCTCTTCTCACGACCCCCGCGCCCCGCAACCGTAGTAGGGATTCTTGTGATCCCATAGGTGTCGTTTCACACTGACAAGATGCTAAACTACGACTAGCTGGTTTCCTCCACAGGAATAGGCGTACTAACTGGTGGAGTTGGGGTTCGCCGTGATAGTACTGGCCCTTTGGGCACTGGAACTACCTTACTAACTGCTCTTGTTTGGGAGCTCTGTGGTGGAGATGGTGCTGTGTCAACAGGAACTGGGTTACTATCGGCTGGGGTTGGCGTTAGATTGGGTGAAGCTGGTTCTCTGTCCATCGTAGTAGGGGTACAATCTGCGAGAGTTTGGGTTATGTGTGGTAGGGCTGGTTCTTGTGCATGTACAACCGGGGTGCTATCTCCACCAAGAGGTAGCACTATTTTATTTGAAGACCGTGTTTTTAGTCCGCTAGATACTGGCATCACCCGCTCCAATTCAAATGGCCGATAAACAGGAAACATAGTTGAATGTACAGACATTATATGAGAGACAGATGCAATAGATAGTGTGGAAAAAGAGGGCATGAAATAGTTGACATGTATATTGTTTAACTAAAACGGATAGCATGACATAATTTCACATATATGATGTCTATCTAAACTGGATAGCATAGCATAACATAATTCAAAGATATGATGAATAACTAAACAGGATCGCCTGACATAATTCACCTACATGTTATCTAAGTAATCAGGATCGCATCATTTAATTCACATATATGATTTATATGATAAATAGAGGGTATTCGATATGATGTCTAACTAAGAACATGGTGTTGAATATTGTGTATATGATGTCTAAACTATGCAATGCAAGACACCGTGTGCACGATATGAGCAGTATAACCGTGCCAAGTTAGAGCATACACCTCAGTGGGGGAATAGGACTGGTCAGTTGTCTCTGAATCCATCTCTGAGGAGCTATCGGGACCCAACAAGAGATCTGCTTCGACAGGTAGCACTGTCTGCTCTGAAGGCCTTGTTTTCACTCCAGATTTTTCCATCTCCCACCCAAATGGCTGATTCACAGGAAGAGTAGTTTAATGTACAAACATTGTCGACAAATGGAAATGTAATGAAGAAAAGGATGGGCAAGATATCATTCAAATATATGATGCCTGGTTAAACAGGATGGCATTGCACATTTCAGATATATTATGGCTGGCTAAAAGACATGAGACTGCATAATTCCCATATATGATATAGAAACTAAACAGGTGGCAGTACAGAACATGTCTAAACTAAGTAGATGACATACATGATGTCAAAAGTAGGCACTGCAAGGCAACATATGCATGATATGATTAACATCATCATGCCAAGGTAGAGCAAACACCTTGGGGGGTAAATAGGAGTGGTCAGCGGCGTCCGAATCCGCCTCAGAACAGATATATTCCTCTGGATTATAATCTGGAGAGGGGTGGGGAGGGTTTGCCATTGAACCCACCATGGAGCGATGTCTGCATGACATTGTATTGCCGCGCAAAACTCTTCTCTTTTTCTCTACATGTTCAGCATGACTGTGTACAATATCTGACATGCATACAAAAAAAATATGGTGAGATTATGTAAGGAGAGCATGCAGAAAATTAGAGTGATGGTAACAACCAGTGGATCGATGTTTTTCCGTTGAACCAAAATAGCCCTAATGGATCGACGTGAATGTATAGTAATAAGTGATGCAACAATTGTACAACCTGTTTGCTATAGCCGTGTCGACCTCAGCATCATTGGGTTGGTCCGGGGAGGTGGACGAGGGACGTCGAGCTGTTGCGGTGGACGACGTCGTCGGGGAAGAGGCTTGGGCTGTGCAGTAGTGACGTGGCGGACGGAGGAGGGTGGGGTTTCGCGGCTGGAGCGGAGAGGTTATGGCGGCCTGGGATTTCGAATGGCGAAAAGGGGGTGATGGGACGGGCTGAAGCATGACTTAGGAACGCGCTTGTCCAAAATGTAGGGTGTGTTACAAAAGTACCCCCCACCGATTTGAACTAGCGGCGCTTTCGGCTCAGGGTTAGATGGGGGATTTCACGTGTCGGGATTTGGCAGCTGGAGGGAGTTTTCGCGCGCGTTGTAATTTCGGGATAGCAAGGCGTGGGTTGTGAAGGCGCCAGTCTTGGGAGCACGATATCTGAATTTTCGGGATATAACAAGACGCGGGTTGAATTTTAGGGACAAGCCTAACGTGTTGTAATATTGTACTTGTACGTACCAAATCAATTCACACTTCCCTCAACCAAAAAGAAAACAAAAAAAAATAAAACTATTCACACCACACAAAGAGAGAGTCTTGCCCCGTTTTACTATACAAATGCTATTCAAAGCTACTCCCTCCTTCCATCTATATAGGGCCTATTGCGTTTTTCGATGCTAACTTTTGGTCAAATATTAGAGCAATGATATATGACATGCAAATTACACAAAGCACACCGTTAAATTCGTCTGTGAAAAGTTCTTTCAACGATATAATTTTCACATTGTGCATGTCATGTACTATTAATCTTGTCAATAGTCAAAGGCGGTCTTAAAAATCTCATTACGCCCTATGTAGTTGGAAGGAGGGAGTATGAATCCATGTTATGTCCAATTAAATTTTTTCGCTTGCTGTATAATGCATTTAACCTACTCATACCAACATTTTAGTGCATTCCAAATGTCTATACTACCGCTGCAATTCGAACTAACTTTTAATTCGTTTCTCTATTTCAATAAGAATCTACAATCAAGATTGTTGCCAACTTCAACCATCATAGTTTCCTTGCTATCCGCCAGATATAAATCTGACGGCCTATAATGCAGGATGGCAGGCACACCATCATCAACAACTCCGTTTTTTATAAGAGTAGAGATAAAATATAGTATTAAATGTAGTATACCATGTTCATAACCACACCATGTGTATCACCGTTATATATATTCACACATCCGTCTGTTTGAAACACTATGATAAATTCTTCAAATATCTGAATTTGCTTTTTATAATGAAGTATATATGATCTCTATTTGTCTTTTACACCCACACAACCCTCTTATCTTTGTAGCTAGCGCTAACTTTCTCTTGTGCATGCACACGCCCGCATCCCTCTCACCCTCCCTCAGCATTCTCTAGCTCCATTGCGCAAATTCGTCTTTTCACTTTAGGTCGTTCACCCACGGTGTGTGTAGGCCCCCCAGCTCCTTCTTTATGGCACACATCGATCGATATGCCTCTCTAGCCAGGTGTGCATAGCACAAACACAAGCTTCCCCTCTTCTCTTGTCACCGTCCATGCCTCACTCCCACCACTCTTTTCATCATTCTCGTACTCGCACACTCCTCCCCATCGATATAGTATGCCTCTCGTACCACCTCCTACATGCATCCCTCTCTCTCTATCCTTCTCCTCGTGCCTCATTTGCTTCTAACACACACATGCATGTATACCGATCGATCTCCCAACATATACCTAGATCGACTTTAACTACCCCCCCCATTGATCGACGTACCTCACAAGTTATGTCTCTCCTTTCTCTTACAAAGGGCGATTGATCTTCCTATGTAGTTACGTCTGCTTACCACAGCCACATCGTCCCCCTCATCATTCATGCATGCCTCCTGACCCGTCTCTCACACGCACGTGCACAGACAACAGACAGCCATCTCCTCTCTTATTGATATTGCGGGCGTGCCCTCCGTTTGTCTAGCAAGCCTATCCCACCATTTGTTAGAAGCAACTCCACTACCACCCCCTCCAACACTCTAGATCTGTCTCTCTCCCAACCTTATTCATCTCCTGCACATATGCATGGATGCCGATCGATCTCCCTTAATACATGAGGCAGATCGATCTCCTTAATACATGAGGTAGGCCTCTCTCCTCCTCCACACATATACCAGCCATTGTACCTCTATAGTTAATTGGGCCTCCCTCTTCCCCCACCACACACCGATAGTCTTGCGCTGCAGGTAGGTATCCATGCCACAGAGACAAACTTCACATGTCCCATCTCACGTTCCAGTAGGCCAGCCACTCTATATCTTTGACGTGGGCACACACAAATTCGATGGCACTCTTTATCAATCGCGCGCGCACACACACACATCATCATCCCTCTCTTTGATTCTATGGACACCTCAAGCCGATGATACCTCCACTCTCTTCTCGTGGATCGCCCCTCTCTATATATGTTATATCTAGGACTCTATTTCACACACATTGCATATGTTAAATTTTTTGATTGACCCCCCCCCCCACAAAAAAAACTCTCAAGAACCCACACACTATATCTCTCTAGGTTTATACCTCTCTCACACAACCCCACGTAGGTGGTGTACGTATACAAGAAGAGAATAGGTGCACCGTGCACGTACTCACGCTTCGTGCCCAGCCAGACCCGCGCGGGTACACGGTGGAGCTCATTTCTTTACGAAATGGCAGCCCACATGCTAATTTGAACGCCTGTAGCAGTTGTTTACCTAGGGAGGTCGTGTACCACGCGTGCGCGAAACAAAGTTCGACTTGACGCATTGCCGCGTTATTTTTAAATAAAGTTATAGCGCTCAATGGCACGTACACAGAATACGAAACGATTTTTATGGAGGTAAAGGTAGTTCGCTTTTCAGAGTATCTCACACAAGGCTCCGGTGGCCTCTCTCTCTCTCTCACCGTTGGTCACTGATCCGGCCGCATCCCGTCCACCGGGGGAAAGGGAGTGCGGTGGCCTCTCTCTCTCACCGTTGGTCGCTGATCCGGCCACATCCCGTCCGCCGGGGGAAAGGGAGTGCGGTGGCCTCTCTCTCTCTCTCTCACCGTTGGTCACTGATTCGGCCGCATCCCGTCCGCCGGGGGAAAGGAAGGAACTGCATCGTTTCTCAGTTCGACGGCGCCGAGGGAGCACGTCCCGATCTGCGGTACACGTCGTTCTCTCTGACCAAGCTCCGGCGCGGCAGGGCCTACGCCACCTGCTCGCAAATTCCGCCCGCCGCCGCTCACCTAGTTACATCCCGACGACCTCTAGGTATCCCCTCCGGCCTTGCTCCACTGCCCGTTTTCCCACGTCGCTGCATGTGGATCTTCCATAGTTCTTTGCCCAAAACGTAGCTCGTCCGGCGTACTTTCCATATTGCATTCTCGTCCTCACACCGTTTTAGACAAACACAACCGTGTTGTTATCTTCCCTTAGGACAAGGAATATGCTTCTTTTTTGTTGTCGCATGTGTCATCAACTGTTATTGGCCAGTAATTGTTTCCTTTCTACCTCTTTTTTGCAAACAGGGCTATCCATTTCACCTCGTTGCTATTGCGACCTTTTGGTGAACTGCACAAATCACTTTTTTCTTAAGAGTGTTTTGTGCAGTTGTACTAAAATGTCACACGGGCAACGTCTCTACATTTCAGTGCGACTGCACAAAGGGAGATTGGTTTTGCTCTATCCTCCTCATCCAACTCCGAGCCTAATCTTCTCCAACTACTTAGTCTTAAGAGAGACTGCAAAGGTGACCGGCTTCTATTTGTGTGTTTGTTGTTTCATCAGCAGTCCTCTATTATTGTAATCACACTTGATATCTTTGGAACAGGGACGCTCAGCTCTATTTTAGTGGAACTGCACAAAATGATCGGAATGTTGCATGCTCCAGACAGCTACTTTTTTCCCAACATGCCTTGTTGATTTAGACAGAGCTGGGGGACGTTGCTGCCAATGAAAGCATGGATCAATTTTAATTTAACACCTTCTCACAACTTTGTCTTCAGTTGTGATGTAATTATTAGCTCTGATCTGCTAATAATTGACATGCATTAGCAAGGAAGTTAGTTTTTTATTGTTTCTGAAAGAGCATCGATGGCAAGACACACGAAACAAAAGCTGAAAGCTCACACCATTGTAAAATTTCATGTCGCTGGAAAATTATTTGTATAGTACGTCAATTATGTAAACAAATGATGGAAGCTTGATAGCATTGCCAGAAGCCTCTTCATCATCCGGGTCCATGTGCCATACACAAAATTATAATCCTTCGTTCCTAAATATTTGTCTTTTTACAAATTTCAAACGGGCATATTTTAGAGTGTAGATTCACTCATTTTGCTTTGTATGTGTACTCCCTCCGTTCCTAAATATTCTATTCGTCTTTCCACTGCAGGGCAATACATAAATAAACTCTACCCCGAGGTTCCTGACATATTTTGAGTGTTTAATCAAATCTTCAAAATGGTAAAGAATTTTAAGAGTGTTAGCACTCTCAATCGTCAGTTTGCTTCATTAGTGAGTACTCGCTCCACCTACATCTGAAATCATCAGAAATGTGAAAATTCTACGTAAGTAGTATTGGTAAAGAACGGATGGAGTTAGTGCACAAAATCTACCGCATTGCGGAGACTCAGGATCTACACCGATCGAAGTTTGGCGCCGGCAATCCTAGAAATGAGTGAGGATGTTAACGAGAGCCAAGATCAAATTATCGACAGCGCGCTCATACCATTTCCACAACTTGTTAAGCCTTCGGGCGCTCGGTGATACGAGAAGCAAACCATCAATAGTTCTGCTCATTAAAGTCTCTCTAGGTGGTGGAAATGCATGAGAGAAATGCATCGGAATGAAGCGCACCCTGTAAACTGTGACGGAGGGAGGAGTAGTATGAGGCCCTGTTTGGATCACCGTTTCTCTTTTGAATACACTTGTAAAAAATACACACATGCGCCCGTCGTTTCAATTCTGGCTGGAATTTTCACAGCGGCCAGTAACTTATCGGTGTAAGTTATACGCCTCCGTATTGAAATACAACCATTCCAAGCATGGACCTGAAGGTGCAAAACCAAGTACGCGTATGGCCAGTCGGTCAATGCACTTCCTCTTGGCATATCACTGACATGTGGGACCGGAGTGTGAGCAAACCGATCTCAATTGACGGCAAAATGGCCAACCCGCCCGTTCCTTGAGAGAGACGAGGAGCGAGAACACACAGACGGGCTCGCACGGAGGCCAAGATATATTCGAGCATGGTTGATCGATATCATCATTACATGTTCGATGTTTTTAACACTACTATTGGGCTGCCGTTTTCCGCCCTTCTCCCGAATAAATGTGTACTTTATCAGAGATTAAAATAAAATAAGAGTACAGACGCTGCCACCATGCGGTTCTAGTAGTAGTAGTACTGTACTACTAATCTGCATGAACCAGTGATACAAACCTATGCGCTTCGGCTCTATCTACTCTCGTTTGCGTGCAAGTAGAGTCGAACAATGATGGATTAATGCCTGCATGTTGGTACTACAGCGAGGTTACACTGCGATGAAGTTGGGGTCAAATCATGACACACACCGGAGTTACCTCTCCGTGAATCGAACTACTATACGCCAGGTGTACGCAAACTGCCGGACGAAGGAGTAAGGATTGCATTCAGTCCAACAAGGAGCCGGTAAAGGCCTGACCTAATCTACGTGTTGTCTCCCACCTAGCCAGCTACATCCGATCTGTAACTGCCGAAGTCTTGATTCGCGGACACAGAATACCAAAAATTCGCGCGCTAGTCATGAGACTCGTCCTTTCCGGTTACTAATGGCTTAATTCTTTAGTGCGGGAGTACAATGCACGAGAGCTTTATTCAGAATATACAGAGCTCTTAACTTCTTGTTGTGACAATACACGTTTGGCAGCAGACACGCAGACAGTCAGCTGTTCACCTCAGGAAGTTGATAGCGGTAGCCTATCCGGTGAGTTGCACAATCTCATGGTCGAAGAAATGAATGACTTGACCTTCTGAAAAACGCTAAGTAAGCAAACAGAAAACTTTAAACAGAAAAAGGCACAGTGAGAGGTCTGTTTCATCAAGTCCAGTCATCGGCTATGGCTTAGGCCACAGTTCAAAAGTTATAGGCAATCTGCATTGCACTGCGTCCGCACACAATAAGATGCGTCCGCCAAGGTTTGCTGGACGGCTGTTTACAATGCTGATAACAAAAAAAGGAAATTATTACCCACATCAATTCCTCCTAATGAGTGCATTCGCTTGTAGGGATGTCTCTAAAACGCGGCGTGACTCGCTCGGGTTAAGTGGCATCTCTCAAGACATCCTGTCAGTAGGTGTCCAATATCAGGAAACCATAGAATCATTGTTGATAGAGCTAGTCAAGTAGACTTGAAGGAAATATGCCCTAGAGGCAATAATAAAGTTATTATTTATTTCCTTATATCATGATAAATGTTTATTATTCATGCTAGAATTGTATTAACCGGAAACATAATACATGTGTGAATACATAGACAAACAGAGTGTCACTAGTATGCCTCTACTAGACTAGCTCGTTAATCAAAGATGGTTATGTTTCCTAACCATGGACAAAGAGTTGTTATTTGATTAACGGGATCACATCATTAGGTGAATGATCTGATTGACATGACCCATTCCATTAGCTTAGCACCCGATCGTTTAGTATGTTGCTATTGCTTTCTTCATGACATATACATGTTCCTATGACTATGAGATTATGCAACTCCCGTTTGCCGGAGGAACACTTTGGGTGCTACCAAACGTCACAACGTTACTGGGTGATTATAAAGGAGCATTACAGGTGTCTCCAAAGGTAGATGTTGGGTTGGCGTATTTCGAGATTAGGATTTGTCACTCCGATTGTCGGAGAGGTATCTCTGGGCCCTCTCGGTAATGCACATCACATAAGCCTTGCAAGCATTGCAACTAATGAGGTAGTTGCAAGATGATTTATTACGGAACGAGTAAAGAGACTTGCCGGTAACGAGATTGAACTAGGTATTGGAATACCGATGATCGAATCTCGGGCAAGTAACATACCGATGACAAAGGGAACAACGTATGTTGTTATGCGGTCTGACCGATAAAGATCTTTGTAGAATATGTAGGAGCCAATATGGGCATCCAGGTCCCGCTATTGGTTATTGATCGGAGACGTGTCTCGGTCATGTCTACATTGTTCTCGAACCCGTAGGGTCTGCACGCTTAAGGTTACGATGACAGTTATATTATGAGTTTATGCATTTTGATGTACCGAAGGTTGTTCGGAATCCCGGATGTGATCACGGACATGACGAGGAGTCTCGAAATGGTTGAGACGTAAAGATTGATATATTGGAAGCCTATATTTGGACATCGGAAGTGTTCCGGGTGAGATCGGGATTTTACCGGAGTACCGGGAGGTTACCGGAACCCCCCCGGGAACCATATGGGCCTTAGTGGGCTTTAGTGGAAAGGAGAAAGGGACAGCCCAAGGTGGGCTGCGCGCCTCCCCCCTCCCCTAGTCCTATTAGGACTAGGAGAGGTGGTCGGCCCCCTCTCTCTCTTTCCCCCCGAGGAATGCTATTCCAACTAGGATTGGGGGGGGGGAATCCTACTCCCGGAGGGAGTAGGACTCTCCTGGCGTGCCCCTTGTGGCCGGCCAGCCTCCCCCCTTTTAGTCCTTTATATACTGAGGTAGAGGCACCCTAGAACACACAAGTTGATCCACGTGATCTATTCCTTAGTCGTGTGCGGTGCCCCCAGCCACCATATTCCTCGATAATACTGTAGCGGAGTTTAGGCGAAGCCCTGCTGCTGTAGTACATCAAGATCGTCACCACGCCGTCGTGCTGACGGAACTCTTCCCCGACACTTTGCTGGATCAGAGTCCGGGGATCATCATCGAGCTGAACGTGTGCTCGAACTCGGAGGTGCCGTAGTTTCGGTGCTTGATCGGTCGGATCGGGAAGACGTATGACTACTTCCTCTACGTTGCGTCAACGCTTCCACAGTCGGTCTGCGTGGGTACGTAGACAGCACTCTCCCCTCTCGTTGCTATGCATCACATGATCTTGCGTGAGCGTAGGAATTTTTTTGAAATTACTACGAAACCCAACAGTGGCATCCGAGCCTAGGTTATTTATGTTGATGTTATATGCACGAGTAGAACACAAGTGAGTTGTGGGCGATATAAGTCATACTGCCTACCAGCATGTCATACTTTGGTTCGGCGGCATTGTTGGACGAGACGACCCGGACCAACATTACGCGTACGCTTATGCGAGACCGGTTCCCCCGACGTGCTTTGCACATAGGTGGCTTGCGGGCGACTGTCTCTCCAACTTTAGTTGAACCGAGTATGGCTACGCCCGGTCCTTGCGAAGGTTAAAACGGAGTCTATTTGACAAACTATTGTTGTGGTTTTGATGCGTAGGTGAGATTGGTTCTTGCTTAAGCCCGTAGCAGCCACGTAAAACTTGCAACAACAAAGTAGAGGACGTCTAACTTGTTTTTGCAGGGCATGTTGTGATGTGATATGGTCAAGGCATGATGATAAATTTTATTGTATGAGATGATCATGTTTTGTAACCGAGTTATCGGCAACTGGCAGGAGCCTTATGGTTGTCGTTTTATTGTATGCAATGCAATCGCGATGTAATGCTTTACTTTATCACTAAGCGGTAGCGATAGTCGTGGAAGCATAAGATTGGCGAGACGACAACGATGCTACGATGGAGATCAAGGTGTCGCACCGGTGACGATGGTGATCACGACGGTGCTTCGAAGATGGAGATCACAAGCACAAGATGATGATGGCCATATCATATCACTTATATTGATTGCATGTGATGTTTATCCTTTTATGCATCTTATCTTGCTTTGATTGACGGTAGCATTATAAGATGATCTCTCACTAAATTATCAAGAAGTGTTCTCCCTGAGTATGCACCGTTGTGAAAGTTCTTTGTGCTGAGACACCACGTGATGATCGGGTGTGATAGGTTCTACGTTCAAATACAACGGGTGCAAAACAGTTGCACACGCGGAGTACTCAGGTTATACTTGACGAGCCAAGCATATACAGATATGGCCTCGGAACACGGAGACCGAAAGGTCGAGCGTGAATCATATAGTAGATATGATCAACATAACGATGTTCACCATTGAAAACTACTCCATCTCACGTGATGATCGGTTATGGTTTAGTTAATTTGGATCACGTAATCACTTAGAGGATTAGTGGGATGTCTATCTAAGTGGGAGTTCTTTAATTAATTTGATTAACCGAACTTAAACTTATCATGAACTTAGTACCTGATAGTATCTTGCTTATGTTGATTGTAGATAGATGGCTCGTGCTATTGTTCCATTGAATTTTAATGCGTTCCTTGAGAAAGCAAAGTTGAAAGATGATGGTAGCAATTACACGGACCGGGTCCGTAACTTGAGGATTATCCTCATTGCTGCACAGAAGAATTACGTTCTGGAAGCACCGCTGGGTGCCATGCCTGCTGCAGGAGCAACGCCGGATGTTATGAACATCTGGCAGACCAAAGCTGATGACTACTCGATAGTTCAGTGTGCCATGCTTTACGGCTTAGAATCGGGACTTCAACGACGTTTTGAACGTCATGGAGCATATGAGATGTTCCAGGAGTTGAAGTTAATATTTCAAGAAAATGCCCGGATTGAGATATATGAAGTCTCCAATAAGTTCTATAGCTGCAAGATGGAGGAGAACAGTTCTGTCAGTGAGCATATACTCAAAATGTCTGGGTATAATAATCACTTGATTCAATTGGGAGTTAATCTTCTAGATGATTGCGTCATTGACAGAATTCTCCAATCACTGCCACCCAGCTACAAGTGCTTCGTGATGAACTATAATATGCAAGGGATGAACAAGACTATTCCCGAGCTCTTCGCGATGCTGAAAGCTGCGGAGGTAGAAATCAAGAAGGAGCATCAAGTGTTGATGGTCAACAAGACCACTAGTTTCAAGAAAAAGGGCAAAGGAAAGAAGAAGGGGAACTTCAAGAAGAACGGCAAGCAAGTTGCTGCTCAAGAGAAGAAACCCAAGTCTGGACCTAAGCCTGAAACTGAGTGCTTCTATTGCAAGCAGACTGGCCACTGGAAGCGGAACTGCCCCAAGTATTTGGCGGATAAGAAGGATGGCAAGGTGAACAAAGGTATATGTGATATACATGTTATTGATGTGTACCTTACTAATGCTCGCAGTAGCACATGGGTATTTGATACTGGTTCTGTTGCTATTATTTGCAACTCGAAACAGGGACTACGGATTAAGCGAAGATTGGTTAAGGACGAGGTGACGATGCGTGTGGGAAACAGTTCCAACATCGATGTGATCACAGTCGGCACGCTACCTCTACATCTACCTCAGGATTAGTATTAGACCTAAATAATTGTTATTTGGTGCCAGCGTTAAACATGAACATTATATCTGGATCTTGTTTGATGCGAGACGGTTATTCATTTAAATCAGAGAATAATGGTTGTTCTATTTATATGAGTAATATCTTTTATGGTCATGCACCCTTGAAGAGTGGTCTATTCTTGTTGAATATCGATAGTAGTAACACACATATTCAGAATGTTGAAGCCAAAAGATGCAGAGTTGATAATGAGAGTGCAACTTATTTGTGGCACTGCCGTTTAGGTCATATCGGTGTAAAGCGCATGAAGAAACTCCATACTGATGGACTTTTGGAACCACTTGATTATGAATCACTTGGTACTTGTGAACCGTGCCTCATGGGCAAGATGACTAAAACACCGTTCTCCGGTACTATGGAGAGAGCAACAGATTTGTTGGAAATCATACATACAGATGTATGTGGTCCGATGAATATTGAGGCTCGTGGCGGATATCGTTATTTTCTCACCTTCACAAATGATTTAAGCAGATATGGGTATATCTACTTAATGAAACATAAGTCTGAAACATTTGAAAAGTTCAAAGAGTTTCAAAGTGAAGTTGAAAATCATCGTAACAAGAAAATAAAATTTCTACGATCTGATCGTGGAGGAGAATATTTGAGTTACGAGTTTGCTGTACATTTGAAAAATTGTGGAATAGTTTCGCAACTCACGCCACCCGGAACACCACAGCGTAATGGTGTGTCCGAACGTCGTAATCGTACTTTACTAGATATGGTGCGATCTATGATGTCTCTTACAGATTTACCGCTATCGTTTTGGGGATACGCTCTAGAGACGGCCGCATTCACGTTAAATAGGGCACCATCAAAATCCGTTGAGACGATGCCTTATGAACTGTGGTTTGGCAAGAAACCAAAGTTGTCGTTTCTGAAAGTTTGGGGCTGCGATGCTTATGTGAAAAAGCTTCAACCTGATAAGCTCGAACCCAAATCGGAGAAATGTGTCTTCATAGGATATCCAAAGGAAACTATTGGATACACCTTCTATCACAGATCCGAAGGCAAGACTTTTGTTGCTAAATTCGGAAACTTTCTGGAGAAGGAGTTTCTCTCGAAAGAAGTGAGTGGGAGGAAAGTAGAACTTGACGAGGTAACCGTACCTGCTCCTTATTGGAAAATAGTACATCACAGAAAACTGTTTCTGTGACACCTACACCAGTTAGTGAGGAAGTCAATGATAATGATCATGAAGCTTCAGAACAAGATACTACTGAACCTCGTAGATCAACCAGAGTAAGATCCGCGCCAGAGTGGTACGGTAATCCCGTTTTGGAAGTCATGATGCTAGATCATGATGAACCTACGAACTATGAAGAAGCAATGGTGAGCCCAGATTCTGCAAAGTGGCTTGAAGCCATGAAATCTGAGATGGGATCCATGTATGAGAACAAAGTATGGACTTTGGTTGACTTGCCCGATGATCGGCAAGCAATTGAGAATAAATGGATCTTCAAGAAGAAGACTGACGCTGACGGTAATATTACTGTCTACAAAGCTCGACTTGTCGCAAAAGGTTTTCGGCAAGTTCAAGGGATTGACTACGATGAGACCTTCTCACCCGTAGCGATGCTTAAGTCTGTCCGAATCATGTTAGCAATTGCCGCATTTTATGATTATGAAATTTGGCAGATGGATGTCAAAACTGCATTCCTGAATGGATTTCTGGAAGAAGAGTTGTATATGATGCAACCAGAAGGTTTTGTCGATCCAAAGGGAGCTAACAAAGTGTGCAAGCTCCAGCGATCCATTTATGGACTGGTGCAAGCCTCTCGGAGTTGGAATAAACGTTTTGATAGTGTGATCAAATCATTTGGTTTTATACAGACTTTTGGAGAAGCCTGTATTTACAAGAAAGTGAGTGGGAGCTCTGTAGCATTTCTGATATTATATGTGGATGACATATTGCTGATTGGAAATGATATAGAATTTCTGGATAGCATAAAGGGATACTTGAATAAGAGTTTTTCAATGAAAGACCTCGGTGAAGCTGCTTACATATTGGGCATTAAGATCTATAGAGATAGATCAAAACGCTTAATTGGACTTTCACAAACAACATACCTTGACAAAATTTTGAAGAAGTTCAAAATGGATCAAGCAAAGAAAGGATTCCTGCCTGTGTTACATTATGGTTTGACCAATAAAGATCTTCATAGAATATGTGGGAGCCAATATGAGCATCCAGGTTCCGCTATTGGTTATTGACCGGAGAGGTGTCTCGGTCATGTCTACATAGTTCTCGAACCCGTAGGGTCCGCACGCTTAACGTTCGATGACGATTTTATTGTATGAGTTATGTGATTTGATGACCGAATGACGAGGAGTCTCGAAATGGTTGAGAGGTAAAGATTGATATATTGGATGATAGTATTCAAACACCCGAATTGTTCTGGAGTGTATCGGGTACATATCGGAGTACCGGGGGGTTACCGGAACCCCCCGGGGGAAGATATGGGCCATATGAGGGAGGCACACTAGCCCACAAAGGGGTGGCGCACCCTTCACAGGGAAGGAGGCCGTATAGGACTAGGAGAGGGGGCGGCGCCCCCCTTTCCTTCTCCCCTCTCTCTCTTTCCCCTTTCCCCCTTTGGTAAAAGGAAAGGAGGGGGGCGATGAAGGAAATATGCCCTAGAGGCAATAATAAATTTATTATTTATTTCCTTATAATCATGATAAATGTTTATTATTCATGCTAGAATTGTATTAACCGGAAACATAATACATGTGTGAATACATAGACAAACTT